>NC_057798.1:622502459-622650182 GCF_018294505.1 Triticum aestivum
CCCCAGGGGGGGCGCTCCCATGCTTGTGGCCCCCTGTGGCTCCTCTAGCCCTAATTCGTCTTCTATAAATACCCAAATATTCCCCGAAGACCCCAAGTCACACCAAAAAATACTTTTCCTCCGCCGCAAGCTTCTGTTCTCATGAGATCCCATCTTGGGACCTTTTCTGGCACTCCGCCAGAGGGGGATTCGATCACGGGGGGCTTCTACATCAACCTTGTTGCCCTTCCGATGATGTGTGAGTAGTTTACCAAGGACCTATGGGTCCATAGCTAGTATCTAGATGGCTTCTTCTCTCTCTTTGATCTTCAATACAATGTTCTCCTCGATGTTCTTGGAGATCAATTTGATGTAATCTTCTTTTGCGTTGTGTTTGTTGAGATCCGATGAATTGTGGTCTATGTTCATATTCTCTATGAATATTATGTGAGTCTTCTCTAAACTCTTTTATGCATGATTAATATAGCTTTGTATTTCTCTCTGATCTATTGATTTTGTTTGGCCAACTAGATTGATTTTCTTGCAATGGGAGAGGTGCTTTATGATGGGTTCAATCTTGCGGTGCTCAATTCCAGTGACAGAAGGGGACATGACACGTATTTGTATTGTTTCCATTAAGGATAAAAAGATGGGGTTTATTCATATTAATTGGATCTATCCCTCTACATCATGTCATCTTGCTTAAGGTGTTACTCTGTTCTTGTTAACTTAATACACTAGATGCACGTTGGATAGCGGTCAATGTGTGGAGTAATAGTAGTAGATGCAGGCAGGAGTCGGTCTACTTGTCTCGGACGTGATGCCTATATACATGATCATTGCCTTGGATATCTACATAATTATTCGCTTTTCCATAAATTTCTCAATAGTAATTTGTTTACCCATTGTATGCTTTCTTTCAAGAGAGAAGCCGCCAGTGAAAACTATGGCCCCAGGGTCTATCTTTTATCATATTATTTTCAGATCTACAAAACCAAAAACACAAAAATACCTTGCTGCAATTTATTTACTTTTATCTTATTTTGCACTTTTACTTATATTTTATATCTATCACTATCAGATCTCATCCTTGCCAGTAACCGTGAAGGGATTGACAACCCCTTTATCGCGTTGGGTGCAAGTATTTGTTTCTTTGTGTAGGTGCTATCATTGGAGACTTATGTGTTCCTCCTACTGGATTGATACCTTGGTTCTTAACTAAGGGAAATACTTATCTCTACTTTGCTGCATCACCCTTTCCTCTTCAAGGGATAAACCAACACAATCTCAAGAAGTAGCACCCCGCCACACCCTCGATAGATTGAGGAGAGATATGATCTAGCAAGACTCATGATTGGGGAAGTAGAAGATGTCGGTGGGGGAGATGTCGGTGTAGTTTGTGAAGGTCATCTCATGGCTGGGCATGCTCACCATCTCCATGGACATGTTAGCATTGACCGTCATGCCGTGTCGTCGGTAGGATCCTATGCCATCATCGTCACTGCAACGAAAGAGAGATATTGCGGGGGGTTAAACAAAGGACGAATGTGTATTGATAGGCGACTACATTGGCAAAGACTGCCAAGATCAGGGCAATCCTACATGCTTGATACATCTCAAACGTATCTATAATTTTTCATTGTTCCATGATACTATATTACCTGTTTTGGATCTTTATGGGCTTTACTATACACTTTTATATAATTTTTGGGACTAACTATTAACCGGAGGCCCAGCCCAAATTGTTGTTGTTTGCCTATTTCAGTGTTCCGCAGAAAAGGAATATCAAACCGAGTCCAAACGGAATGAAACCTTTGGGAGAGTTATTTTTGGAACAAACGCAATTCAGGAGACTTGGCGTGGACGTCAGGGAAGCAACGAGGTGGCCACGAGGGTCCAGGGCGCGCCCTACCCCCTGGGCGCGCCCCCACCCTCGTGGGCCCCTCGTGGCTCTCCTGACTGACTTCTTTCGCCTATATATACTCATATACACCGAAGACATCCACGAGCAATAGATCGGGAGTTCCGCCGCTGCAAGCCTCTATAGCCACCAAAAACCAATCGGGACCCTGTTTCGGCACCCTGTCGGAGGGGGGATCCCTCACCGGTGGCCATCTTCATCATCCCTGCGCTCTCCATGACGAGGAGGGAGTAGTTCACCCTTGGGGTTGAGGGCATGTACCAGTAGCTATGTGTTTGATCTCTCTCTCTCTCTCTCTCTCTCTCTCTCTCTCGTGTTCTTGATATGGCACGATCTTGATGTATCGCGAGCTTTGCTATTATAGTTGGATCTTATGATGTTTCTCCCCCTCTACTCTCTTGTAATGGATTGAGTTTTCCCTTTGAAGCTATCTTATCGGATTAAGTCTTTAAGGATTTGAGAACACTTGATGTATGTATTGCATGTGCTTATCTATGGTGACAATGGGATATTCACGTGATCCACTTGATGTATGTTTTGTGATCAACTTGCGGGTTCCGTGACCTCGTGAACTTATGCATAGGGGTTGGCACACGTTTTCGTCTTGACTCTTCGGTAGAAACTTTTGGGCACTCTTTGAAGTACTTTGTGTTGGTTGAATAGATGAATCTAAGATTGTGTGATGCATATCGTATAATCATGCCCACGGATACTTGAGGTGACATTGGAGTATCTAGGTGACATTAGGGTTTTGGTTGATTTGTGTCTTAAGGTGTTATTCTAGTAAGAACTCTATGATAGATCGAACGGAAAGAATAGATTCGTGTTATTTTACTACGGACTCTTGAATAGATCGATCAGAAAGGATAACTTTGAGGTGGTTTCGTACCCTACAATAATCTCTTCGTTTGTTCTCCGCTATTAGTGACTTTGGAGTGACTCTTTGTTGCATGTTGAGGGATAGTTATATGATCCAATTATGTTATTATTGTTGAGAGAACTTGCGCTAGTGAAAGTATGAACCTTAGGCCTTGCTTCCTAGCATTGCAATACCGTTTTCGCTCACTTTTATCATTAGTTACCTTGCTGTTTTTATAATTTCAGATTACAAAAACCTATATCTACCATACATATTGCACTTGTATCACCATCTCTTTGCCGAACTAGTGCACCTATACAATTTACCATTGTATTGGGTGTGTTGGGACACAAGAGACTCTTTGTTATTTGGTTGCAGGGTTGTTTGAGAGAGACCATCTTCATCCTATGCCTCCCACGGATTGATAAACCTTAGGTCATCCACTTGAGGGAAATTTGCTACTGTCCTACAAACCTCTGCACTTGGAGGCCCAACAACGTCTACAAGAAGAAGGTTGTGTAGTAGACATCAATGCTTTGTCTAGTGGAATGTACCAAGGCAGTGAGGGGAAAGGAGGAATCGGGCTTGGTGGCGGCAAAGGTAGGTTTCACTTTGCAGGAGTAGATCATAGGGTTGCGGGCCTAGTGCGCACTTGCTCAACTTGTATGCAATGTGTCATCCATAGACTCAGGCATGCACTCACTCTTTGTTTTCAATAATTAGTCTACAGATTTTATTTTCTTTAGCAAACAACTCGACTTTGTTGATCTATTAAGGAACATAATATATGAGATCACATAAACTGAAGCAAAACTATCCGTGGCAAAAATTAAAGTTACATTAGGGCTTTTTTGATTTGTCGGATTCCAAATGTGGGAATAGGAAGAAATGAATTGCAATGTCAAGTTCATTTGAATCCTACATGTTTTTTATTCACTTGATTGTATCACAGGAAAGATGAATAATTATTTTCAAGACTTGAGCATATACTAAATTTCCCATGGAATATAGTATAAAGAATACTTAGAAAAAAATTGCAGGAGTTAATCCTAAGAAACCTTAAGGATTCTGATCATCTAAAGTTACTATGGAAACCCTTTGAAGTGATGAAGTCATAGGTTCTTTAAGTCATCAACTCTTGCTCCACCTATTTATTCATTTTTGAACTGAAATCCATAGAACAATCGTTCAAAGATTTTGTTTCATTAATCAAATAAATTATGTACAAACACTCTAATAAAAGAAAAGCAACAAAAATTAGCCTACTCTAATTCTCGAAAAATCCATTCTAAAAAATTAGACTAGATGTGAGTCAATCCACTCTATGAAGCGCCATTGATGTTCGATCTTGACCCTGGACTTAATCCGCTGAAGATCATTCCTAAGCAAAAATTTCCAACTTGTAAAGAGTGGTTCTGAGTTTTAAAGATTTTTGAATTCTCTGAATCCAAATGTGCCAACAGCCCATGATGATGATGTCCATTCCAAAGTCATGTGGCATGGAATCTAGAAGTAGGATAATTTCATCTAGTGCAAAGATCCCTCTCTTCTATTGCTGCTTATGGAGTCCGAGTATTCAATTACAAAAGAGCAGTCCCAGAAAATATGCAAGGCAGTTTCATCAGTGTGCAAGTTTCATAGCTCACATAAATAGGATTGAAGGGGAAAAAGTTCCTCTGTAGCAACTTTCTTGTGTTCACTTTGTCAAGTAGTTACAGCCAGAAGAAAATTTTGTATATGAACATAGCTGCACTTTCTAGATATTTTTTAAAATGTGATGACCACTATCTTGCCTATGTGACCACTTATATAGCTGCATGGAGGAGAAAACATTATGTTTCCAGGGGTATATCCATCTGTCAGCTGCCGTTGAGAAGTGCGATTGCTAAATTGTCATACAAAATTCCTGGTACTATTTGTATCCTTGGTTTTTGACAGTGGTGTGTGTAAAATCTCTATGAAATTAGAGGCAACCCAAGCATCCTTTATGTAGATGTTCTCATGTAAGAAGAAAGAAAATAGCTCTGGAAACCTATCTTTCAAAGCCTCATTAGACAAATTATCTAGCCAAAGCATCGATGTATCTCCTCTGCCAACCTTCACTTGTGAAAAATGCTTAAGATGCTTTTCCACCAAAATGAACTTGTAGCTCTATCAAGATCAAGTCTGTTTGTGTAGTAGGATTCTCAAACGAACTTAAACTTGAGGATATCAGCTATGTTGAAGAATTTATCAAGGTTTTTCATAAGTAGACACTTGTTATGCTTAGCTAGGTTAGGAACTCCCAAACCTCCTGTGTTCTTGTGTTGACAAACTTTGTCCCAAGCTATGAGAGCAGTCCCTCCATCTTCCATACCATATTTTCTCTAGAAGAAATGTCTGAGGTATTTGTTTAAGTTAATAATTACACCAGCTAGGAGTGTGAGTGTAGACATGAAGAAGATGGGCAGGCTATAAAAAACCGACTTAACCAAGGTAAGTATGTCTCCATAGGATATTAGAGTCGAGCAGCCAACTAGTATCCTTTAAAATCTTTGCAATATTGGTGAAAATCCTCAATTTCGGGCTTGTACTATTGGGTTCTACGATAGGGTGCATCGACTGCAAATTAAAATTCCCTACCCGTAGAACATCCAGGAAAATGCTACGATAGATGAATCATGGATCGTTACCACTAGACGCGCAGTGCCGTGCAGCGGAAGTAGAGTTGGAGCAGCGCGTCTCCGGAGTCGCCTCCTCCTCGATCTCCCTCGATCAGTCGATCATCGGATCCCACGTACAGGTCCGCCAGAGTGGCACAAGTGCACCACCTCTAAAGGTATCCGCGCGTGCAGGAGGAACACCGTGCAGCGGACTGCTAGGTCCGATCGCATAGCCGACGATGAGTGGAGGTGTCTAGTTGCAACACATGCAAAGCCCTAGTGACGGCGCCGAAGCGATAAAAAAAAATGAGTGTGCCGCATTTGCGCTCTATATAGGCATCCGTCGCGGGCTCAACACTTGGGCCTCGCATGGATTCTGAAGCCCAAATTCTGTTCGGCATGGATCCGAGTCTGAGTAGGATCACACCTGGAGTCGGATCCGGCCTCACAGATTCCTTCCCTTAAGCGCGTGACCCCTTAGCTTCAAGTTAGCTTGGTCACAGGTCGGATCACCTTTGACCTATTCGGTTGGTAGCGGCCTTTAGCAAGGCGTGCCGACTACCAAGTAGACAATGAAGCCGGTTGGCGAACCTGTACAACTTGTCACACTTTCGTTCCCTTTGCCACATGATATATATGTTGTCGGGTTCAAGGCGAGTCTGTCATCCTTGTGCTTGCCCGACCTCTTTATCGTTCCAGTGATGCCGACCACTAACCGGATTATCTTATAATCCTTGTCGCATGGCCATACTTATCTTGGTCGGATCACACGAGGGGTCCAGAGTATATCTCTCCTGATTGGAGGGGCAAATCCCATCTTGCTCGACCTGTCTCGCAACATGGGTCTGGATAAACCCGAAACCTACCTTTATAACTACCCAACTACCCAGTTACGGAGTAGCGTTTGGTCGGCCCAAAGCATATTTATCACCATCCCGAGTACATGTGCCAGCTCAGGTCTTAGGACATAGAACGTATGTTGTACTAGAGACTCACAAATGACGTATTGTTGCGTCTCATAGTCGGATCTGTCCGACTCGGACCTTATCTGGATTCAGATCCGACTATGTCGAATCCAACCAAATCCTTTCAAGTCCATATTATCCGGCTAGCATCCAATGCTCCATGGCCAGTGAGACCAAGTCATCCACTGTGTCATATGCTAGTATAGTCAGTTGCGCATCCACACAACCCTTTCGACTAGGGACCTTTTAGGACTGTCATCATACAATGCATAGTCCCACAAACAAGTCACATACTTGCTGATACACATCATTGATAATGTCCAAGGACTATCTTTATTCATAAACACATAGAAAATATCATACATGATTACCTCTAGAGCATATCTCCCACACGGACAAATACAAAAGGAACCCCAAATAAGTAAAAGGGAGACTTCCCAACTTGCAACCAAGAGCATGTGCCTAACCCGCATCTGTTGTAAGGAAGTGTTTATGGGGACCAAAACAGATTTGTCATACTTGACTCTCAGAGTAGTGTAAGCAGATAAATGCATAAGCAGGTTTCTAATTTAATTTAGCTGGTTGGAGCAAGTAGGCATAGTCATCAACATATTGTATTACAGGGAAGTTGGGACAAGAGAGGAAGGTGATGGGACTTGGATCAACCCATTTGCCATAGCTCATTGAGAATTTATTGCAATAAATCAGTTGCTAGCACAAAGAAAAGTGGGAAGAGTGGATCTCCTCGTCTGACACCCCCTTCTACATAAGAATTGATTGCTAGGCAGACCATTCAGAAGGACATAGGAAAAAGCAGAGGAAAAAATCATTTGCATCTAGGCCCAAAATCTTATGTGCTAGCAGATTTTGCGATTAGGAGCTCTTAAATTGTGTTATGTTCAATCATATCAAAAGTTTAAAAAAAATGCAGCTTTAGGACGGCCAAGTTTTTCTCCAGATTGGTGACACTGGTGAATGTATTCATGTGCACAAGATTAAGTATGATGGTTTGCAACCTGTTTGCAAGCAACTTTGTAATGATCTTGGTTGAACTTGCTCCACCTATTGCACCTCAAAACTTGCACAAGTTGTACAAACCATTTGCCAATTGCCATTTATCAAGGGCTCCATCTGTCGCCAAATTTATTGATCCAAATGGCAAGGTCTTAAAGTCCCAAGTCGGCTAGCAGTGCAACGTTGCTCAGCAACTGTACGGCCAGAAAACGCATCACGCCACGTAATACATTAAATCCAAACAGAAACTGACCCTATTACAGTAAGTTTGCACACGGCAGCAGAAAACACGTCGCTCGCATTCCGAATCTGAAAAGGACGGTGACCCCCCACGAGAAGAGCGCTGGCACTACGATGGAATGTGCCAAACTGCAAGCCGAACGGAAGGGAACGCGCCTCGCCACGCACCTGTCGCACCACCTCCCACCCATCGCGGCCGTCGACATCGCATCCCACGACCCCACCCCCAATCCTCCCTTCCCGGGCCGTCCGCCTCAGCTACCAAGTCGGCCAATCCAACCAACCATCAACACACAGCTCACTCCAGCACTCCTCCTCCCTCCCGCTTCTCTCTCTCTCCCACTCTGCTGGTCGGCGAGAGGCTGCCTGCCATGTGGGCCTCGCCAGGGAGGCTGCCGGCGATGGAGGAGGAGGAGGAGGAGTGCGAGGCGGACGCGGGCCGCCGGGCGCCGATGGCGTCCTGCTGGGGCCGCTTCGGCCTGGCGGCGCTGTGGCACCGGCTCCGGCACCTTTTCCTGGCGCGGCGGAGGGCGCGGCACGGCCGCTCCATCCTCGGCGCCGGCGGGCTCAACTACGACCCGCTGAGCTACGCGCAGAACTTCGACGACAGCAGCCTGGAGCTCCACGAGCCGGACTTCACGGCCAGGTTCGCGCCGGCCCGCAACGCCTGCTCGCCCAGGCGGGCATGACGACGCGCCACTTCTCGGCGCCCCGGTGGCATACGGAGGATCCCTTTTGCCACTTCCTGGCGCCCTTGTGCGCCCCTTTGAGTGGTAAAAAGGCTTTATTTAATCCACGTATTTTCGGATAAATGTACATGTACATGTCATGCGGATGACGCAAGTAGTTTTCATTTTTCTTCGCGGGTGTAAATATTCGTGTGGTGTTCTTCCAAAAGAAAAGAAAACAGCGGGGTTTCTGATGAACTGCATAGGAGCCAGTCAGAGCATGTCTGTTTGGTTATCAGAAATTCGGAACAAGTTCCTCCTGATTAGATTTCTACGCTCCAAATGTGCATCAAGTTCGGAGCATTTCATGTGGTACTTATCTCAGCTTCGACTTAATCGATAGCGGTTTAAGCTAAATAGCTCATTGCACGTCAAATAAGTTGCTGAATGTTACTTTGTTGGCTTGTTGATATCTTGCAGAGCCGTGTCTGGGCATTATTATGAACAGTGTATTGCTCCGTGGGATCCTTTTACCGGTACCATTGTCGACTTTTCTTTGCTGTCTTAATCGAATTATTTGATATTTGAGCGCCTGCTTCTGTTGGAAAAGGGAAAGAGATAGTATGACGGATATGCCTTTTTATTGGGAAGTGTTTGCTACTAATTGTAGCTTAGCTTTCGGAGGGAATATTCTCACGGAAATCTATGGATAACGCATCAATACGCAACTTGGGAGAAAATATCAAAAACCAGGCCATTAGAGCATATATGCCCGTACTTGACAAATCCGACCTTATACGGCCACGGGCATGTCCACGGACAGCGCCGGACGGCCCCTTATTTGCCCCGCCGCATAGCCACAACAGTTTTTTGTTTCTGGAATTATGCCGGAGGGGATTAATAATACAACTATTGTTCTCATCCCAAAAATTAAGAATCCCCAATCAATTAAAGATTTCAGGCCGGTCAGTTTGTGCAACGTTATCTACAAGATTATCTCCAAGTGTCTTGTAAACAAACTGTGACCACTACTGGATGGTATGATAACCCCTACTCAAAGTGCGTTTATTCCGGAAAGGTTAATCTCTGATAATGCTCTCATAACTTTTGAATGTATGCAATTGTTAAGTACACTCAAAGATTTAAGAGGGGAATATTATGCTTATAAGTTGGACCTTGCCAAAGCCTATGCTCGAGTGGATTGGCAATTTTTGTAATGTATGATGGGAGCTGTCGGATATCGGGTTCCGGCAAAACCCTTAAGGTTCGGACTCTGGGGTGCACGCAAAGATCTTCTCCCTACCGATCCACGTTCCAAAGCCTCGCCGTGAATCTAAACTACACGATGAACAACACAGGGGACACAAGGTTTATACTAGTTCGGGCCACCGTTGTGGTGTAATACCCTACTCTAGTGTGTGTAGTCGTGGATTGCCTCTCGGGCTGATGATGAACAGTACAGAGGAAGAACAGTCTCGCGAGGAGTGTTCTTGTGGTGGTGTGCTTGGAGAGGAACGGCTCCGTCTCTCTTGGCTCTAGGTGAGATCTTGATCCGATCGATCCTCTATCTACTGTGGTGGTTGTCCCTATTTATAAGGGCCCTGGTCCTCTTTCCAAATATTGAGCGGGAAGGGAGCCAACAACGGCCATTTTGAAGGGGGGACAGCTATACAAGCTATCCTGACTAAAGTTGGTCTTCGACTGTCAATGGCACTGGCGATGACGTCGTCTTGGACGCCACGGTGACCTCCGTCCTGCCGCTCTGCTGGTCTTGGTCTTGTTGCACCGATATGGTAACATTTGCTTGATGCCTCGGTACTCCACGCCTGCGCTCGCACCCCTTTGCACCAAAGAGGAAGCGAGGACACTGCACCGGCTGGCGCCTGCCTGGCGCCCGCCTGGTCTCGATCGTCATGGCTTGCGTCACGAGAACCTCGCGAGGTACTCCATGCCTTGATCTCTTCGCCTTCTCGCGAGCCTGCCTGGTGAGGCCGCCCCTGAGGAAGCCTTGCGTCGTCCGCCCCGCGAGGCTTGGCCCCTCGCGATGGTCTTGAGCTTGGGTCGATGTAGACGGGTTGTACTGGGCCACTGCTTGAGCCACGTTGTAGGCCGCAGGCAGGCAAGTCTGGGGATCCCCGTTCCCAGAACGCCGACAGTAGCCCCCGGGCCCAAGGCGCGCTCGGACTTGGCTTAGCAGCGAAGCCAAAGGGCAAGTGCGGAGTGCCGCGGACCCCAACAGCCTGCGGCCTTGGTCGCCGCATGGCGACTGATGGGACTTGGGTGTCTCCGCTCCCCCACGCTGCCTCGGCAACTGCCCGACTGACAAAAGACTGGCCTGGGTTAGGCTTACCTTCACTGCTCTCATTTGCCTTACTTCAGATCCCCTTTCTTGCTCTTGCTCCCTTGCTTCCGAAATCTCCAGATCTGCCGAATTCTTCCTCCTCCAGCGAGCAATGTCGCCCCGCAAGGCCGCGGCCGAGGCTCCACTGGCTTGGTACTCGCCGGCCCTGGACCCCCCAAACATGACGGAGAAGAATCTCGCCTCTATGCGCCTGATGACGGCGGCGCAAGGCAACGAGATGGGGGATACCGTGCTCCGAGCCGACTCCGCCACGCTGGAGGCTAAGGGGAGCACTTTTTACCCCTTCTTCATGAGCTCCGTCATCGCTGGCCTGGTGCCTCCTTTCTCTGAGTTCTTCTACGCCGTCCTCCTTCATTACAGATTACAGGCCCTTCATCTCCATCCCAACTCCGTTCTCCTTCTGTCGATTTTTGCCTACTACTGCGAGGCGCACGTCTGGGTGATGCCTTCCGTGGCCTTGCTGCGCCACTTCTTCTCCCTCCGGGTCACCGGCGGCCATACCTCGGTATGCGCTGGCTTTGTCGCGTACTCCAAAGCCAATGCGATCTCGAAGGCCAGAAAGAGGGTTGATGGCTTCCGGAGTAAGTGGGTCATGATGGACGCCAGATGCTCCCACTCTCGGTTGGTGCTGCCCACGGAGCAGCCCCAGGCTGACAAGGCGTGGTCTCGCGTGAAGCCTTACCACCGGCGGGCGAAGCTGGTGCTGGAGAAGATGAACACCGACTTGAGGTCGGGCAATATGGAGGCGGCGAAGCTGACCGGGCCATGCTCCTGAGGGAGTTCCTGGCGCAGCGGGTGGCTCCACTTCAGGTGCACTCGTGCCCGTTGTGGAGGCTTGGAGGTGCGGATGACGATCTCCGCCTAACCTCGGAAGCCCTGGCTGATGAGGATCTGATCGCGGCTCTCTGCTTCCTGGTTGGAGAGGACGTGGAAGGCCTAGAGGGTGCTCCTGTCCCCTTGTTCCTTCGCGAAGACTGGCAGTAAGTGGTGGAGGACATGCCCACCTTCAATGGGAGCGGCCTGGTGCCGGAGGTGCCTCCTGAAGGCCAGGGGGCGGCAGCGCCGGTGGAATTGTCTTCTGATGATTCTCATGGAGGAGGGGAGGAAGACGCAGAAGAAGAGGAGCGCGACTCAGAGGATACCACTGAGGGGACGGGGGAGACTTCCCCTTGGCGCAGGGCCAACATCCACCGCACCCTGTTGGATGACGACGAGGCTGATCCCAAGCGAGGGGGAGAGGACCCGCCCGTGATCCCAAAAAGGACGGGTTGGGGCTGATCTCCCGAGGGGCTACTTCGGCCCCGGCACTGCTCGAAGCTAGCTCCAGCCCCTCTGGTGCGCCCTCCTCTGCCTCCGGACCTCCCAAGGCTGCGCCCCGCAAGAGGCTCACAGGCTTCAAGCTTGGCAGGAGACTGCCAAAACACGCCGTGACTGACCAGTAAGTACTTGAACTCCGCTTTGCTCTTGTTTTCGCTGTCAGGGCTTGATGCTCTCCATCACTTGGGTAGGCTGCCGCCTGCGGCGAAGAGGCTGAAGGGGGACACGGTGGCTCTGCTTGGGTCAAGCTCACCCGCTGTGGCCGCGCCTTCATCTGCGGGAAGGGGAGGCAGTGGAGTTCGCACCTCCCCTGCTTGGTCATCCTCGCGAGGCCAGGAGGAGCGCCTTTGCGGGGTGCCAGCCCCCGCGGCCCCGCTGGCTCCGGAGCCGCCGGCGCTCGATGCTGTTGTTGAGGTCACCAAGACTCAGGAGCTTCCAGTCTCCCAAGCCGTGATTGCGCTGTCGTCTCCTCTTCCTGCTCCACTGGTTCCTGACTCCTCTGCCTCCTCCGCCATCTTGGACCGTGCCGCTACTGAGCTAGGCCAGCTACGAGAAGATCTCTAGGGCGCCAACCCCCGCCTGGTGGCCGGGTGCCTGGGGCTGATCTCTGGCTGGGTTCGTTCTGAGACCTCCGTCCGAGCGGCACTGAGCCAGGTTGCAGCAGCTTCCGAGGAGGAAAAGCAAGCCGCCACCCAGGTCGTGGCCGCTCGTGATGCAGCGCTGAAGGACGCCTCGATCGACCAGGACCACTGCAAAGCGCTAGAGGGCGAGCTGCGAGGCCTGCATAATGAGCTTGCCAAGGAGGCTTGCGACCGCCAGGCAAAGGAGGAAGAGATGAAGGCTCAGAAGGCCGCTATCAGGGACCGCAACGCCAAGCTGAACGCTGATCGCAGCTGATTGAAGACTCTGGAGCAGAAGCTGAAGGCGGAGAGGGTCGAGCTGGACGCCAAGGCGAAGGTCCTGGCCGAGGACCGCGTGGCCTTCGCGGACCTTGATAAGAGATCTCGCAAGGCGCTGAAGTCGCTTTACAATGGTGGTCTGGAGAAGCCGCTGGCCGGAGCCAAGGACGGCCCCGCCAAGCTCCTTCCCTTCTTGGTCGAAGCGCTTGAGGAGGTCGTGATCGGCATCGGCCCCATGGCCGAGGTCGAAGCTCGCGTCCTTTCTTCTGCGGCGCTGACTCGGGTCCTCAGCCACGTCTACCTTCGCGACCCTGGCGCCAACCTTGACGATTTGCTGGAGCCTGTGGACGCCGAGCACTCCGCCGCTTCTGCTGAGGTCATGAAGGGCCGAGCGGAAGGTCTGCTAGGGAAGTTCTGCGCCTTCGCCACTGCGCCCAAGGCGGGTACTATTGGTTCCGCGGCCTCGAGAGGTGGAGCTGACAAGCGCAACTCCGCCACGGAGACGGGGCGCCTGGCGAATGATGGTGCTGCTCAAGGGTGATCTCCTCGCATCTTCTTTCCTGTTTCAATTCCTGCAACATGCACCGTGCCTCATGGAGGCGTTTAAACTTGTGTTTGGTATCGTGAGGACAATTTATGGTTTGTAATATTTGATCCTGAAATTGTGAGATTTTGGGGTTTCCTTCCTATTTGCTTTGTGTTCTACGTTGGCAGGGCCCGGCCCCGTGCATACCTTAGCTGCTGTTAGCCCCGACCGGATCACCAGGACGGTACCAAGGAGTGAGGGGCTACGTGACAAGTTAAGCTCCTGAGTCGCGATGCTCAGGAGTCCCCCTTGACACGCAAACAGCAAATAGGGAGGGGGTGTAGGAGTAGATCTATCGTTCTACGTCGGCAGGGCTCGGCCCCGCGCATACCTCAACCGTCGTTAGCCTTGCGGAACTAAGGAGTGATGGGCTACATGACTAGTTAGGCTCCTGAGTCACGATGCTCAGGAGTCCCCCTTGACGCTCAAATGGTCTTCGTACCTTGGCTCCGCTCGGGGAGGGGAGCGCGACGAGCAGGTCCGAGGGACCTGGCTGGGTGGCGTGCACTCAGGCGTGACCCAGGCGCAGCCCCCGTGTCCAGCCCTCTCGCGTGGCGCTCCCGAGGGGAGGCGTTGCAATGAGGCCAGACACTGAGCTCTGGGCTCCCTGAGGTTGATATTGCCGTGGGCTACCCTCAGTTGTTTATCACCAGCGCAGAGCATAGCACTTCCGTATGTGTACAGGCATAGCCGCTCCTCGGCAGTGTCGTTAGCCAGCGCGGAGCATGGTGCTTCCACTGGTACGTGGGAGGGGGGCCCTCCGGGAGGAGCCCTCGGGGCGTGTACAGCCCCGCCCTGACACGTGGCCGGCACGGTAGGGCTAGACGAGGTGTATCTGGGCACTCATGAGCCAGCGCTGGACTCACAAGGCCCTACCTCAAGGCGGGTTGTGCCTGATCTTGAGCCTTGGCCAGCTGAGTGTTCCTGCAAGGTGGTTATATGCAAATGCTCTACCTCCTCAGGTCCCGGCCCTCGAGCGAGCTCAGCCGCCGCTGGTATGCGAGGTCGCGATGCCATGACAAGGCCAGGGGGTGAGGGCTGGAGAGCGAGTAAGATCCCCTGAGTCGCGATGCTCGGGCGCCCCCTTTTAACATGCAAGCGATTTGCATGAGGGAGAAAAAGGGGCCCATGGTAGGCAGGAGATGATAATCTTAGGCAGGCTAAGCAGGAAAGACAAATCAGCTTAGACAAATGCAGGAAGGATACATGTCACTGGGTCAGGCCCGAGCGGCTTGGGGATGATGCAGCCCGAGGGGCACCCCCAGCAATGTAGACTAAAATGCATAAGCAAAAGGGATACATGCCGCAGGGACGGACCCACGTGACTTGGGAATAATGTGGCCCTGAGGGCGCTCCCAGCTGAAATGAACTCGAAAGATGTCACCTGATACCATTGCAGAGCGGGTGTTGGAGTAGCTGACGATGCGCAGTGAAGAGGCCGATCCTCACGAGCCACCGGAGCCCTGAGCCTCGGGAGGCTCTGGGGGTCCGGGCGGCTCCTCGAGGACCATCTCCATCTCTACCAGGATTGCGTGGTGTCTGGCCTCCTGAGCTGCCAAAATGCTCCGCCGAAGACGCTGGTGAGCGGCAGCGGTGTTCGGTAGGCCGAAAGGCATGCGAACGTAGCTGTGCAGCGGACCCTCATTGTGCCCCATGCGCGAAGGCCAGAGGCGCTCCTGAGACGTGACTCGGCTGAGCCCTGGGTAGTCGATGCAGACGCGCAGCCCGCCATCCTCGCCTGGATGGGGAGCTACGCCGGGTAGGCGGCGATCGCCGCGTACGACTCTTGATTCTTGAAGCTCCTGAGTGGCCTTGGTGATGAACTCCTAAGGGTTGGGCCCTCCTTGCCTCATGCCTTCCCGAGGGAAACATGCCGCGAAGCATGCCTCTAAGTGGTTCCCAAGCGCCTCCCTCGTGATCCTGGCAAAGTCCAAGGCCCTCTAGGAGAGAGCCCTCGAGCCTTGCCCGAGGAGGGCGCTGGGCGTGCCTTCCTATGCGACGGCGGGAGGCGCCCCTTGCTCGGGTGCAGATCCTGAAGCGGTGCCTCCTGAGATGTCAATCTCCTGAGGCCTTGAGTTGAGAGATGTCTTCTTATTCTTGGGAACCGCCTCGGGAGGGTTCTCGCTCCTGCTGTCTGGGTCCTCGACTAATGCTGCTTGGAAGGCACGCTCGAGAGAGCACACCGGATCCTTCTCTTCGCAGGGGATTGTGATGATTCCGCCGCTTTCCGGCATGACATTGTAACCATGGTGAGTTGCCGCCATGAACTTGGACAGGGCTGGATACCCGAGGATGGCATTGTATGGTAGGCGAATGTGGGCAACGTCGAAGTCGATGAGCTCGGTACGGTAGTTCTTGCATTGTCCAAAGGTGACAGGGAGGCGAACCTGCCCTATCGGAGTGGTGGAGCCGTTGGTGACTCCTGAGAAAGGCTTGGTTGGCTGGAGTTGGTCATAAGGCACTTGGAGGTTGTTGAACGTCTCGACAGACAGAATGTTGAGCCCTGCGCTGCCATTGATGAGGGTCCTGGTAACCTGCACATTGCTGATGACTAGGGAACAAAGCATTGGGAGGACACCAGCTGTGGCCGCACACTTGAGCTGATCCACTGAGCTGAATGTGATGACGCACGTGGACCACCTGAGAGGGCGTGTGGCCTCGAGCTTGGAAAGGACTGCGTTCACCTCACGAGCGAATTTCTTGAAGATGCGCTGAGAGGCTGGGGCCTGGGCACCGCCCAAGATGCAAGCGATAGCACGTGGCTCCTGGAAGCCCCCAGCCCCCTCGTCCTGGTGGTGTTCATCATTCCTTCTTGGTGGTGGTGGCAGAGGAGGGAGGCCTGCGTTGCCCTGCGTGTGATCCCCGCGAGGCAGATCCCTCCAAGCCCCCTCGCGAGGCTGGTCTTGCCAATGATCCTTACGAGGTCGGTCACGCCACTCCTGGCGAGGGCCTCGGTCGTCCCATCGTCCTCCACCTCTTCCTCCTCCTCGGCCGTAGCCCCGGTCGTTATGCTTGGGGCGTCGACCGATGCGTCCTTCTCTAGCGGCTTTGAGCTCCTGGCATTCATTGGTGTTGTGGGTGTAAAGGTTGTGGTAGGTGCAGAATCGGTTGCCCTTGGACGACTCCGGCTGGTCCCTGCCGCGCTTCGTGTCTGGTTCTGCTGCGAGCACAGCTGCTCCTTTGCGCTTCACGTCCTTGGCCTTGGCTTTCTTCTCTTCTGGGTCAGCGGCTGGAAGCTCGAGGAGGGAGAGGCGCCCCTCCTCAGCTCTTGCGCACTTGGTCGCCAGGTTGAACAGCTCCAGGGATGTGCACAGATCCTCGTGGATGGCGAGCTCCTCCTTCATCTTGACGTCGCGAACGCCGTCAGAGAACGCTGAGATGATGGCCTCCTAGGTCACCCTGGGAATCATGAGGTGAGCGTTGTTGAAGCGCTGGTTGTACTCCTGCAAGGTCTCTCCTGGCGGTTGCTTCATGCGGTGCAGGTCACCCACGACTGGAGGATGGTCGCGAGTGCCCTGGAAGTTGGCGATGAAGCGGCTGCGCATCTCGTCCCAAGAGGAGATCGAACCGGGAGGCAGGTTCAGGAGCCAGGTGCGGGCACCATCCTTGAGATCCATGGGAAACCAGTTCGCCATGACCTTTTCGTCTCCGTTGGCCGCCTCGATGCCCAGCTCGTAGAGCTGCAGGAACTCTACGGGGTCGGCAGTGCTGTCGTAGCGAGGAGGCAGATCGGGTTTGAACTTGCCCGGCCAGGCGACACTGCATAGCTCGGTGGTGAAGGCGTGGCAGCCTGCGGTGGCCACCGGAGCCCTTTGCAGATGCGGGGCTTGCTCTTGGAGATTCCCGCGTGCTGCCGCCGGGGGCAGTGCGGGGTCTTGACGCGCTAGCGCAGGGATTTGGTATTAACGTGCTGGAGCGGGGAGTACGCGAGCGCCTTCTTGAGGCCGAGGGATTTCTTGGCAGCTCCTTTCCTGTCGCACGGGTGTTGGACGTGGCGGGTCCCGTCCAGGGGCCGCGCGCCTTGGAGCCAGGGCACCTTCTTGGGGAGGAGGTGGTGGAGGTGCCTCCCGAGCTGCATCATGCATGCAGGACAGAGGGCGAGGCAGTGAGAGGGACGGCGCAGGAGAGCCCCCTGCGGCGCTGACGAGCTTGGTGATGCGAGCGAGCCACTCCTCGTAGAGGTCATCGATGGGGCGGAAGTGTAGGAGCTCACGTGCCAGGAGCAACGTGGCCTGCGCGTCCGTGGGAGCACGACGAGCGTGAGATGACGAACCAGCTGGAGTTAGCGACGGAGTGGCGGTACGGCCTTCCCGCCGCACCGAGGGATGCAGCGACGATGCTTGCTGCTTGTTCCCCGCCGGCCCGGTGGCGGCGTTGGCGGCGGGCGACGGAGAACGATGAGGAGGCCCACCAACGAGAGCCGTCTGGGCGATGCGGGCGGCGAGAGCAGCCTGACGCTCGGTGCGAGCTCGGCGAGCGTCCGCCATGGATGCGACAAAGCAACAGAACGCAAAACCGCGGAAGGAAGATTCCGGCACACCCCTACCTGGCGCACCAAATGTCGGATATCGGGTTCTGGCAAAACCCTTAAGGTTCAAACTCTGGGGTGCGCGCGGAGATCTTCTCCCTACCATTCCATTATATTTGGGAAAAAGTCCAATATGGAGAATCAAGTGCCTTCTATGGTTATCTAAGGGTTCGAAGATAGATATCTTGGATTACCGGTCCCAGATGGAAGAATGAAGGCTGGCAAGTTTCAGTATACTAAAGATAAGTATCTGAAAAGGCTTTCTGACTGGATTGAAAAATATGCATCTTGTGGGTGAAGGAAGACTTAATAAAATCAGCAATTGAGGCCCTACCGGTGTATGCCATGGGAATTTTTAAATTTTCGGTTTCTCTTTGTGAGGAATTATCCTAGATTATAAGGAACTTTTGGTGGGGAGATGAGGAAGATAGAAGGAAAACACATTGGCTGGCATGGGACAAATTAACAAGGCCTAAAGTTAAGGGCGATATGGGATTTTGTGATCTCAGACTTTTTAATCAGGCTCTTTTGGCAAAATAGGTGTGGCGCTTATTGATTTGTCCGGACTCGTTGTGTGTGAAGTTAATGAAGGCAAAATATTATCCTCAAGGACATATGTCTGATACAGTGTTTCCACATTTTTCATCAGTAACTTGGCAAGGTATTGTGCGAGGTTGGGATCTTTTAGTGAAATCAACAATGTATATACCACCTCCTACGGATGCCGGTAAAGGCCATATTATGATTATCTCGATGAAACACTTGGCAATCACTTTGGTAAATAGAATATTGAAACCAAAGTCGGCTAGTGTAGATACTGAAATAAGATTGTAACCAAGAGATTCAGTGGGAATGACATTTTTAATAGAACTATCATGAGATATGGCCACCTTATCAAGTCCAAGTACCTTACCTTTGGAGTTGTCTCCAAAAGCCACATACTTGCGTGGACCATCAAGATGCACCCATAAAATCAGCAAGCTTACGAAACATGTCTTTCTCTCCGGTCATGTGATCGGTGCATCCACTATCAAGAATCCACTCTTTTCCTCCAGATATGTAATCTCGAAGATTTTCCATGAGACTTAGATTCCTCATAGTCTTCTCATATTTGATGTCGAATTCTTCATTTTCATCATAATAACCATGTTCTTCAATGCCATCATCACCTTGAGAGGCAATGTCATTCACTTCATGATCATGACAATGTTAAAGAGAATGAATTCGAATGGCTAAGATGATATTGCTAATAGTTCTAACATCTCCTTTAGCACACATAAGATCTTGAAGCTCAAATAGACAATCATCAAAGTCAGGATCACTAGGCTTGATCTTATGAAAATCAATAGTATTATGAAGAATTTCATCAACATTCTTTAGAGAGTAATTTGGATATCAATTTTTTAAGTCTTTCTGCAAGGTATAGGCGCATCCAAAGTTTTGCTTACAAACAAGCACAAGGTTAGGTAATCCTCTAATGATAAGATTGACGGTTCTAAGATTACGAAATATGTCAAGTTCTTCCTCAGGAATAGGGTGCAATGGATCAATGGGACGCACATAGTGAAGGAAATATTCCATAGAGGCAATAATAAAGTTATTATTTATTTCCTTATTTCATGATAAATTTTTATTATTAATGATAGAATTGTATTAACCGGAAAGTTAGTACATGTGTGAATACATAGACAAAACATATTGTCCCTAGTATGCCTCTACTTGACTAGCTCGTTAATCAAAGATGGTTATGTTTCCTAATCATAGACATGTGTTGTCATTTGATGAACGGGATCATATCATTAGGAGAATGATGTGATGGACATGACCCATCTGTTAGCTTAGCATTATGATCGTTACAGTCTCATTGCTACTACTTTCTTCATGACTTATACATGTTCCTTAGACTATGAGATTATGCAACTCCCGAATACCGGAGGAACACCTTTTGTGCTATCAAACGTCACAATGTAAATGGGTGATTATAAAGATGATCTACAGGTGTCTCCGAAGGTGTTTGTTGGGTTGGCATAGATCGAGATTAGGATTTGTCACTCCGTGTTTCGGAGAGGTATCTCTGGGCCCTCTCGGTAATGCTCATCACTATAAGCCTTGCAAGCAATGTGACTAAAGAGTTAGTTATAGGATGAAGCATTACGGAACGAGTAAATAGACTTGCCGGTAACGTGATTGAACTAGGTATGATGATACCGACGATCGAATCTCGGGCAAGTAACATATCGATGACAAAGGGAACAATGTATGTTGTTATGCGGTTTGACCGATAAAGATCTTCGTAGAATATGTAGGAGGCAATATGAGCATCCAGGTTCCGCTATTGGTTATTGACCAGAGATGTGTCTCGGTCATGTCTACATAGTTCTCGAACCCGTAGGGTCCGCACGCTTAATGTTCGATGACAGTTTGTATTATGAGTTATGTGTTTTGATGACCGAAGTTTGTTCGGAGTCCCGGATGAGACCACGGACGTGACAAGGAGTCTCAAAATGGTCGAGACATAAAGATTCATATATTGGAAGGCTATATTCGGACATCAGAAAGGTTCCAAGTGATTCGGGTATTTTTTGGAGTACCCGAGAGTTACGGGAATTCGCCGGGGGAAGTTAATGGGCCTTATTGGGCATTAGTGGAGAGAGGGAAGAAGGGCCATGAGGTGACGCGCGCCTCCCCCCTGCCCAAACCGAATTGGAAAAGGGGTGGGGGCGCCCCCCCCTCCTTCTCCCTCTCCCTCCTTTCCTTCTTCCCTACTTCGAAAAGGAAAGGGAATCCTACTAGGACTTGGGAGTCCTAGTAGGACTCCCTACACTTGGTGTGCCCCTAGGAGGGCTGGCCTCTCTCCCTCCCTCCTTTATATACGTGGGCAGGGGCACCCCGGTGACACATAAGTTGATCTTTTAGCCGTGTGTGGTGCCCCCTTCACAGTTACACACCTCGATCATATTGTCGCAGTGCTTAGGCGAAGCCCTGCGTCGGTAACATCATCATCACCATCTCCACGCCATCGTGCTGACGGAACTCTCCCTCGGCCTCAACTGGATCAAGAGTACGAGGGACGTCATCAAGCTGAACGTGTGCTGAACGTAGAGGTGCCGTACGTTCGGTGCTTGGATCGGTTGGCTCGCGAAGACGTTCGACTACATCAACCGTGTTACTAAACGCTTCCACTTTTGGTCTACGAGGGTACGTGGACACACCATCGGCGGCGTCGAGGGTCTTCCTGGGTATTCCCTGGAATACTTGAGATTTAGGCCCAAATTTTTTTTAATATACAAGTTATATTGGCCCAGTCCAAAACAGAGGACAAACTGAGCCACGCAACGAACCAGACATACGACCGAGCGGTGTCTGCTAGGTCGCGCGGGCGTCAGGCGAGCTCCTCTCGATCCTCTCCGTCTGACAGTCTTCCTCGATTTCGATTCCCAAACCTAGCGGCACGCGGGCGGCGGCGATTCCAGGTCCGGCCGACCCTCTTCTTCCCCCCCCTCGGGCCTCGGCCTCCAGCGCCGCCCCTCCCCTCCACGCGAACTGCATCTGCTCCAGCATCGGTCCACTGCTCCGGACAGGGCATCCCGGTCCTGCGTCCGCCGTCCGGCCATCTCCTCCGTAAGGCGCCAGTCCACCTCCGGGATCCGGCCTTCGGCCTCCAGTGCCCCTGCTGGTCGTCTCCTCCAGCTCCAAGCCTCCAACCTTCCTGGTATATTTTGGTTTTTTGCCCTGTGTTTTTAGTAAGAAATCTGAAGATTTGTTTGTGAACTGAAATTGAACTAAATGGACATTGAAGTTTGAAGAAGAAGGGTGTTTATGTGATGAATTTGATGCCACAATACCACTGTCACTGATTTCTAGCTTGTTTATGTGATTGTGATTTAGATGAAGAAGAAGGATGTCAGCTTGTTTGAATTGTGGGACAAATCTTCAAAGGCAAGGAAAATAAGTTCTACATCCACGCCAACTACTCTTTCCGTTGATGTTGAGAGCAACCTACAGCTAGCACTAGTGCATACACATGACGAAGCTCCGCAACCGGAGAGGGAGAGAGGCTCCCCATCCCCAATTGTAGAAGATGATGAAGCGGTTGATGAAGATGATGAACCAAGTCCCCAATTCGAAGCAGATTTGGCGGCTCTGGAACGTGATCCTGGCAAGCGAATTCCCATATCTTCATATCATGTCAATGACCGGGATGTAGTTAGAAGGAGATACATTGACTTGGGAGCTTGTCAACCAAAGGGTCACAAATTTGAGATCAGAGATTTTAGTGGACATCCCCATCGCTTTTGTCCTTCTTGGTTTAAGGATCACAAGTGGCTTGAGTATAGTGTGGACAAAGAGGCCGCTTTCTGCTTTGTTTCCTATTTGTTCAAGGATAAAACAAAAAGCCCCGATGGAAATTCATTTATTAAGGGTGGGTTTAGAAACTGGAACATGAAAGCAAGATTGACAAGGCATGTTGGTGATGTAAGTAGTGCTCATGCTGAAGCTCAAGAGAAGTATGATATGTTCACTACACCACAAACATCAATTCGGGAGTCTATTGCTTCAAACACCTCACAATACAAGGCTTTGTATAAACAGCGTTTGACATGGACACTCAAGTGTGTGAGATTTTTGTTGCGCCAAGGCTTGGCATTTAGAGGACATGATGAAAGTGAAGACTCGCTAAAAAAGGAAATTTCCTTGAGCTTCTAAATTGGCTAGCAGGAAATTTTGAAGAGGTTGATAGGGTTGTTCTGAAGAATGCTCCACAGAACTGCAAGATGACTCACCATGATATACAACAAGAGGTGATAAAATGTTGTGCACAAGAGACTACTAAACTAGTCATTGAAGAACTTGATGGTGGTCATTTTGCAATACTTGCAGATGAGTCTAGTGATGTGTATCAGAATGAACAGTTGGCTGTTTGCTTGCGTTTTGTTGATAAGAAAGGAAGGGCAGTTGTAAGATTTCTTGGTCTTTCTCATGTTGAAGATACTACCTCTTTGACACTAAAAGCTGCAATTCAGAAAATGCTTATGGACCACAATTTGACCTTTGAGATGGTTCGTGGGCAAGGATATGATGGAGCTAGTAACATGAGAGGTAATGTCAGTGGCCTGAAAAAACTGATTATGGATGAGTCCCCTTCTACCTACTATGTTCATTGTTTTGCCCATCAACTACAATTAACTCTTGTTGTTGTTGCTAAGGAGAGTGGTGATTGTACTTGGTTCTTTCAGCAGCTTGCACACTTGTTAAATGCTCTTGGCATGTCTTGTAAAAAAATGAGAATGCTTCGGATAGCTCAGGCTTAAGAACTCATTGATGCATTGGAGTTGGAAGAAGTAGAAATAGGGAGTGGGCTGAATCAGGAAATGGGTTTGGGAAGGCCATGTGATACACGTCGGGGCTCTCACTTCAAAACTGTGAACCATGTCATCTCTATGTATGGTGCACTACGACGAGTCGTTCGCAAGATTGGAGACGAGTACCATGGTGCGGAGGCACAAGCGGCTCTATCCATAGAGACAATATTTCGATCATTTGAGTTTGTTTTCATGGCACACTTGATGCAAGAAATATTTGGATACACAGATGAGTTGTGTAGAGCTTTGCAAAAGCAAGACGAAGATATTGTTCATGCTATTGAGCTTGTTGCTAACACAAAGTATTACTTGGAGGCTTTGAGGACCGATGCTGGATGGGATGATTTTCTCACAAAGGTCACATCTTTTTGTACAAAGCATAAGATCAAAGTTGTTGATATGGAGGGTCCTTGCTTTCCCGTTGGTCGGCCTAGAAGGAGTTTGTGTAATGGTCCGACCAATTACCACTGCTTCAAGGTTGATATGTTTGTGGGTGTCATTGATAGGCAAATCAGTGAGCTGAATGGCAGATTTGATGAGGTAAACACGGAGCTACTTTCTTGCATGACAGCATTTTGTCCACTTCATCTTTTTGCTGCTTATGACCAAGAGAAGTTAGTTAGACTTGCTACAAAGTTTTATGCTTCTGATTTTACAAGGGATGAACTGGCAAGACTTCCATGGCAACTAAACATGTATGTTACTAATGTGTGTAGAGATGAAAAGTTTCAAAACCTGAAAAATCTGTGTCAGCTTTCAGTTATGCTTGTTGAGACAAACAAGCATGAACAATATCATATTGTTTACAAGCTTCTTAAGTTGGTATTGATTCTGCCAGTAGCTACTGCTAGTGTTGAAAGGGTATTCTCTTCAATGAACTATGTGAAGAATAAGCTAAGGAAAAAAATGGGTGATGATTATTTGAACAATTGTCTAGTTACATTCGTTGAGAGGGAATTTTTCAATCAAGTGAAGGATGAAGATGTCATCAATCTGTTCCAAAAAGGCGACCGCAAAGTTATATTGTAAGAAGGATATCATCATGTATTCATGTCGTTATGGCCTGATCCATTGAAATATTGATATTGTCGTTATGCTAGTGTTGTTTTGTTCATATATTACTATTGTTGTGTTGTTTGGTTTATATACTACATTTAGAGCAAAAAAATTGAATGAATACCAAGCCTTCATTTCCTAGAGCTGACACTTGGACACACTCTCCCCCTCGTTGCTATGCATCACCTAGATAGATCTTGTGTGATTGTAGGCATTTTTTGAAATTACTGCGTTCCCCAACAGTGGCATCAGAGCCAGGTCTATGCGTAGATGTTATATGCACGAGTAGAACACAAAGAGTTGTGGGCGATAATAGTCATACTGCTTACCAGCATGTCATACTTTGATTCAGCAGTATTGCTGGATGAAGCGGCCCAGACCGACATTACATGACCGCGTTCTTGAAACTGGTTCTACCAACATGCTTCGCACATAGGTGGCTAGTGTTGGGGAATGTAGTAATTTACAAAAAAAAACCTACGCACATCAAGATTATGGTGATGCATAGAAACGAGAGGGGAGAGTGTCGTCCACGTACCCTCGTAGACCGTAAGTGGAAGCGTTATGACAACACGGTTGATGTAGTCGTACGTCTTCACGATCGACCGATCCAAGTACCGAACGTACGGCACCTCCGCGATCTGCAGACGTTCATATCGGTGACGTCCCACGAACTCACGATCCAGTAGAGCTTTGAGGGAGAGTTCCGTCTGCACGACGGCATGATGACAGTGTTAATGAAGCTACCGACGCAGGGCTTCGCCTAAGCACTGCTACGATATGGCCGAGGTGGATTATGGTGGAGGGGGCACCGCACACGGCTAAAGATTAATGATCAACTTGTGTGTCCATGGGGTGCCCCCCTCCCCTGTATATAAAGGAGTGGAGGAGAAGGGAGGGTCGGCCCTCCTATGGCGCGCCCTAGAGGAGTCCTACTCCCACCGGGAGTAGGATCCCCCCCCCCTCTTCCAAGTAGTAGGAGTAGGAGAGAAGGAAAGGGAAGAGAGAAGAGAAGGAAGGAGGGGGCGCCGCCCCTCCCCTAGTCCAATTTGGAATAGGCCTTGGGGGCGCGCAGCATGCCTCCCTCTCTCCCTTAAAGCCCAATAAGGCCCATATACTCCCCGGCGAATTCCCGTAACTCTCCGGTACTCCGATAAATACCTGAATCACTCGGAACCTTTCCAATGTCCGAATATAGTCATCCAATATATTGATCTTTACGTCTTGACCATTTCGAGACTCCTTGTCATGTCCCCGATCTCATCCGGGATTCCAAACTATCTTCGGTACATCAAAACACATAAAGTCATATTACCGATCGTCACCGAACGTTAAGTGTGCAGACCCTACGGGTTCGAGAACTATGTAGACATGACTGAGACACGTCTCCGATCAATAACCAATAGCGGAACCTGGATGCCCATATTGGCTCCTACATATTCTACGAAGATCTTCATCGGTCAAATCTCATGACAACATACGTTGTTCCCTTTGTCATCGGTATGTTACTTGCCCGAGATTCGATTGTCGGTATCTCAATACCTAGCTCAATCTCATCACTGGCAAGTCTCTTTACTCGTTCCGTAATGCATCATCCCGCAACTAACTCATTAGTCACATTGCTTGCAAGGCTTATAGTGATGTGCATTACTGAGAGGGCCCAGAGATACCTCTCTGACAATCAGAGTGACAAATCCTAATGTCGATCTATGCCAACTCAACAAACACCATCGAAGACACTTTTAGAGCACCTTTATAATCACCCAGTTACATTGTGACGTTTGGTAGCACACAAAGTGTTCCTCCAGTATTCGGAAGTTGCATAATCTCATAGTCATAGGAACATGTGTAAGTCATGAAGAAAGCAATAGCAACAAACTAAACGATCAAGTGCTAAGCTAACGGAATGGGTCAAGTCAATCACATCATTCTCTAACACTACAAAGAAAAGACACATCCATGACATTTTGGGCCGAACAAAAAAATATTCTGTCATACATATGACACTTCTATGACGATAATTGTGACAAAACCCGGTATCATCATAGATGTGGTGGGCTCCTACTTCTATGACAAAAAATCATGACAGAAAATGGGCTTTTCGTCATGGGCGGGCCGGAGACGCATCCGCATGACAATCTTTGGGCTGTCCATGACGGAAAAAACCGTGGTAGAAGCGAGGGGAGGAACATTTCGGGGAGTTACCGGTTATGGTGGGAGGTCGGGGGCCGAGCGATGCACGTTTCTCTCGTACACGTACGCGCGTGTGTGCGAGGCGTTGGCTCTAACTGAACCCGAGCGAGGCGTTGGGCTCTAAATGAACCCAAGCAATTGCACTGTAGGCTACGCGTTACTGAACCCGAGCGATTGATCGATGGCTGTTAACTGAACCCGATCGAGCGATTCCTTCGCTACTGCTGCTAACTGAAGCCGATGGATGATGCCTCTCTTGATGAACAGTGAGTGTTGGGGGGGGGAGTTGGATGAACAGTGAGCGGTGGCATTGCCTCTGGATGAACAGGACCCTGTGGTGTGGAGGGCTGGATGAACATGACGACCCCGTGGAGGGTTGGATGAACAGTAGACTGTGGAGGGGTGGATGAACAGTAGCCCGTGGAGCGGTGGTTGAATAGGAGCCCGTGGAGAGGGGTGGTTGAACAGTAGCTGGTGGAGTAGCGCGCGGTGGAGGCTGGATGAACAGGAGCCCGTGGATGAACAGTCACAGGTGGAGGCTAGAGGAGGTCGACGGTGGATGAACAGTAGCCCGTGGAGGCTAGAGGAGGTCAACGGTGGAGATGAACAGTATCCCGTGGAGTCCCATTTTGTGGTACGCCACACCCCTCCCAATGAACAGGACCCCCATTTCGACCGTAGCGCTCCAACACAAGTCTGTTTCATCCGTTTTGCGGTATGCCACGCCCCTCCCGATCAACAGGACCCTGTTCCTAACGTAGGAGGTCTGTTTCCTCCGTTGTGCGGTACGCCAGGCCTCGTTTCCATCGCTTGTTCCGTCCAAGCCCTCCCGATGAACATGACCACGCATTCCGTTCCGACCCAGCCGGTTTGCTCCCACGCGTTCCGTTGCCTCCCGATGAATACGACGCATTCCATTGCCTCCCCATGAACACGGCGCATTCCGTTGCCTCCCCATGAACACGAGCCCTTGCTGTACGTATGCGCGAGTAGGCATTCGAAACCCCGCCCGTATGTACACATACGTGGCCGTATTTTCTTTCTTGAACCCTGGCCGTTGTACGTACGTGTACATGCTACGTGCGCGCCTCTACTACGACACGTGCGCGCCTCTACATCCACCAGTATATATGTATGTACACGTTTGCGACCAGAATGACAACGCTACGTACGCTTCGACCAGGTGGGTCCCGACTGTCAGGCACTTCCTTGCCTGTGAAGATGTAGCTGGTGGGTCCCAGCAGTCAGGGGGGCGAATCATTTTTTTGAACGGACGCACTTCCTTGTGTGCGAAGATGTAGATGGTGGGTCCCAGCAGTCAGGGGGAAACGTTTTTTTCACGAAATACGGTGGCTCGTCCGGTGGGTCCCCGCTGTCAGGTGGAGGAATAATTATTTTGCACGTAATAAGGAGGCACTTCCTTGCTGCGGCCGTGGACCCAGTTGTCAACCTCTCCACGTACAGTCCACGTCCGATGGAAGCCGTTCCTTGACCATGTTGACCATGCCGCGCCGAGAGCACCAGGACGGTGGACGACAGCGAGGCCTAGGAAGGGGACGACGCAGAGCTGGGGAAGACGCAGCAGTGGATGCCCACGCGTAGAGGAGTACGTGGGTTCACTGGTTCGGTGCGGTGTCAGGCTGCCGTCGCCGCAAAATAACAGGGGGTGTGGGTGAGTAGAGGGATGGCCTGGCCAGCGGTGGGAGTAGTAGGGGGCGGTGAGGCCTCCGCCGCATCGCAGCCGACCACGGGAGGTAGGAGCACGAGGTAGGACCAGCGCTGGTTTGGGCGGCTAGAGCAAGAAGACCAGAGGTTGAAGAAGCACTACATCCCTTGGATGGACATCGTACGGTCACTGGAGCTAGAATCGTGCATATTGACTAAGTTGACAAAGCCCTCCGTCCCCGTCAACTTAGTAGGCCCACAAGTCAGCCTGCCACTATACTGGGTCCTAGCTACAGGGGGAGTATTCATTTTTTTGTGCGTAATAAGGAGGCACTTCCTTGAGTGCGAAGATATAGCTGGTGGGTCCGAGCTGTCAGCGGCGGTAACGTTTTTTTCACGAAATATAGAGGCCCTTTCAGTGGGTCCCTGATGTCAGGTGGAGGAATCATTATTTTGCGTGTAATAAGGAGGCATTTCCTTGCGTGCAGCCGTGGACCCAGCTGTCGGCCTCTCCACGTACAGTCCACTTCAGATGCATGTCGGTCGT
This sequence comes from Triticum aestivum, assembly GCF_018294505.1. NCBI lineage: Eukaryota > Viridiplantae > Streptophyta > Magnoliopsida > Poales > Poaceae > Triticum > Triticum aestivum. The sequence goes on from NC_057798.1 coordinate 622,531,264, forward strand.
TGACCATGTTGACCAGGCCGCGCCGAGAGCACCAGGGCGGTGGACGACGGCGAGGCCTAGGAAGGGAATGACACAGAGGCAGGGAATACTCGTCAGTTGTTTCCCACGCAGAGGGGAGTACGACTGTACGAGGGTTTACTGGTTCGTCTGTCGTCGCCGGAGAATAACAGCAGGTGTGGGTGAGTAGAGGGATGGCTAGGCCAGCGATGGGAGTACGGTGGGGCGGTGAGGCCTACGCGGCAGCACAACTGACTGCGGGAAGGAGGGAGCAGGCAGTCCCGCCGGCGCTTGTTTGAGCGGCTGGAGCAGGAAGAGTAGAGATTGAAGAAGCACGACGGTCGTTCGATGGACATCCAACAGTCACTGCTTGTGCGTCAACCTTTTTTTAGGAAAGCCTCAAATCTATGGAAAACAGCATACAACTCATCTGCCATTATTTCTAATAATTTACAGCCCATTTGCTAATTCTTAAGGTTTTTTTGGAGCCCATATTCTTTTTGTTAGCATTACAGCCCATATTGTGGCCACGGTTAAAAAATTATATGAAATTTTGCATATTTCGGTGCGGTCCGAACTGTTTTTAATCCCAAAATTTCGACTCACATTCAAAGTGATTTTAAAAATAAATGTATATCAATATAAAATCCAACAAATTCTCCACGCATAAAAATTAATGTAATTTAAAATCTCGTAATGAAAAAAAGATATTTGAAACTAATTGCCGGTTTGATGTGTTTTAAAAATGTACATCCCATTTTTCATTACTGATAGGCCATTTTCTCGGCCAGCCGAATGAAGCTCTCCTCGTCTTGAAAGATTTGCAGCCCAACAGGCCTGACAAAGCGACTTACTTGGCAAATCACAAAAAAACTGGGCTGTGGCCGTGGACCCAGTTGTCAGCCTCTCCATGTACAGTACTCTTCCGATGGAAGTCGGTCGTTGACCACATTGACCACGCCGCGCCGAGAGCACCAAGGCGGTGGACGACGGCGAGGCCTATGAAGGGGACGACGTGGAGCCGGGGAAGACGCGGCAGTGGATGCCCACGCGGAGAGGAGTATGAGGGTTCACTGGTTCAGCTGCGGCGTGAGGCTGCCGTCGCCGCAGAATAACAGGGGGTGTGGGTGAGTAGAGGGATACCCTGGGCCAGCGGTGAGAGTAGTAGGGCGGTGAGGCCTCCGCGGCATCACAGCCGGCCACGAGAGGCAGGAGCACGCGGCACGACCAGCGCTGCTTTGGGCGGCTGGAGCAAGAAGACCAAAGGTTGAAGAAGCACTATGGCCGTTGGATGGACATTGTACGGTCACTGGAGCTAGAATCGTTCATATTGACTAAGTTGACAAAGCCCTTCGTCCTCATCAACTTAGTAGGCCCACAAGTAAGACACCCACTATGGTGGGTCCCAGCTAGCAGGGGCTATTCATTTTTTGGTGCGTAATAAGGAGGCACTTCCTTGCATGCAAAGATATAGATGGTGGGTCCGACCTGTCAGCGGGGGGAACGTTTTTTTGTGAAATACAAAAGCCCTTCCCACGTACAGTGCACGTACAGTGCGTAATAAGGAGGAACTTTCTTTGTGTGCGACCATGGACCTCGTGGGTCCCAGCCGTCAAGCTCTCCATGTATAGTCCTCTTCTGATAACTCTCGTATGTTGACCACGCCGCGTCGAGCGCACCGAGGCGGTGGACAACGGTGAGGCCCCAGACTGGAACGACCCGGAGATGGGGAAGACGCGGCAGCGGAGTCGCAGACAGAGAGGAGTGGGAAACTTGACTATTTCGGGTGCGGGGTGGGCCTACACTCGACAGAGAATAACAGGAGGTGCGGAGTGGAGGGATGGCCTGGCCGTTGGCGGGGTAGCGTTTCGCTGAGGAGCGCAAAACAACGCCGCTGGACGCCGAAGGCTGGAGCAGGTGGTTCCGGCAGCGCTGGGGGAAGAAGACGAGAGATTGAAGAAGAATGACGGTCGTTGGATGTATATCCAACGCCTTCTTAGGCTTCGACCTACTGGCCCACATGTCAGCGAGTCCATTTGTTTTTAGTCCATTTGGTGGGCTGGGTGAAACAATGATGTAGCATCTATGCAGCCCGTTTAAATTCCATTTGCATTTTTCTTGAAATCCGCGGACTTGCCGGGCTGGGTGAAAATATCATGTTGGGCTAGACGGAGAAATGTTATAAAAACATAAACACATGATTGCACGTCAGTAAAATCTTTGCAAGCTTATGTACGCAATCACTAGGAGTTAACTTGCCAAGGTATATATAAACAATTATTATTATTATTATTTGAGAACTTTCAACTTACGAAATAAAATATCATTTTAATTTGATGAGTTAATAGTACGTGGGTATTATTATTTTTTATGCTTGACGTGGGACAGTTGAGTTGGTTCTAGGGGAAAGTACTGGGAGAAAACTCAGTTTACATCGAAAAAGAAAGTGGGAGAAAATTCAGAGACCTGATGGGTCCACCTGAGGAGGGGAATATGTTGGGAGGAAGGAGATTCAAAGCACGGCAGCCGAGTGAACTATTTTTTTTATGGACAAGTGAACTAGTTTACATACATAAGCAAATAGCCGCTAAAAAAAGCAATCAAGTTAATGGGTTCTTAAAAGAAATATTTCGGACAAAACAGATAATTACAACACATAGGCTAATGCATGAAACACTCAGATGATAAAGGTGCTTATAAACAGATAAAGTACAACATCTAGACCTTCCTGGCATGCTTGATCATGACGCTGCGGCTGTCCGTGTACTCGTCGGTTACGGGAAGCAGACACGCCCTCATGTCCAAGATCTGCCTGTACATGTCGTAGCATGCGTATGCGTCCTTGGCTGCGTAGGTTATGTAGGCTAGATTCAGAGGTACCTCCCATGTGTTCAGGTCATCTTCTTTCATGTTGGCGTATCAGGGGTCGATGATGGTCTCAGCGAGGTCAACCACGGAGTCCTTCTCCTGCCCGTTGCTGATGATCTTGTATTGCTTCTGGATGTCGACAAGCTTGTTGCACCAGATGGACGAATTGCCGCGTTCTTCCTTCTCTCCACCGTAGCGAAGGTGCAGTCAACGCTGCCGATGAAACGGGCGAATGCTCCAGAACCTGGTGCAGCCATAGGACTAAGGCGAGGCAGAGCTTCACCGAGTCTGTCTCGTTGGTGTACATCACATTCAACTTCATGCAGCCATATGACTGAATGGCAAACTCAAAGGGGAACTCCTTGCTGAAGTCCATATCCAGCAGGCTCACCCCTTGGATCGCCATTGGAGTCTCTTCAAGTGAACAAGTGTGTAGGCGGCAGCAGCAGTTCGTTTTTCAGCTCTTGGGGAACTGGATTCAACAGTAAGCTGAGTGTGTACAGGCGACAACAGTTACTACCCCTCCCTCATCGGTTGCACGCCCGACAGAAGATGCAGCCTCGGCACAATGAAACGCCTCCATTAAGAAACCTACTCCGGACACACGTCGGTTCACGAGCGGGTCTGTATTGGTACTGTAATAACAGGAGTTAGTGGTCACTTTACTTAAATTTAATTAGCTTTAATAGAAATTTATACTTAAAACAAGCAATGCATTCGCTCGTTCTATCAGTGTCACAGGATCAACATGCACAACAATTAGAAATATTATTCTTAGGACGCACACGATCAGCACATTTGTCGCACTTTCACAAAGATAATACTACCAAGTTTGAACTGTTTGTTATGGTTGTTGTCCTCTGCATCATCATGCCGTGTTTCCCAGCTTGCAAGATTCAGAACCAACAAATAAGATCCAAATAATAAGTACAATAAAGATGCCTACACATCTCATTGATTCCCAGCTTGCAAGATTCAGAACCAACAAATAAGATCCAAATAATAAGTATAACAAAGATGCCTACACATCTCATTGATTCCCAGCTTGCAAGATTCAGAACCAACAAATAAGATTCAAATAATAAGTACAACAAAGATGCCTACACATCTCACTGATTTCCAGCTTGCAAGATTCAGAACCAACCCATTAGAGCCTTTTGATAAAGTGAATATCGGGATTAAATCCATCTTGGCTAGCCATGTCATACAATCAAAGAACTTGGCGAATGCTCTTGACCGTCACAACATCTGTAGTTGAGTATTCTTGTTTGCACAGCATGTTTGCACAGCACGAACAAGGAGACAGGAGAGCATGATTTCGCTTTAATAGCGGCCTCCTTGAACTCAACCACCAACTCTACTTGGATGAGGTCTGCCTGGAGTTCCATGATTCAATTCATGCACCTTTTTCTGCAGTTCACCTGAAATGAAGCAAAGATTGCATCATTCAGCTAGCAAGAAGTACTTGCTCTTGTGAGCTGGTAGGTTCTTCTTTAGTAGTTGCACTAAAATTGAGGAACATTAAGGTTGGTTGTCCGGCTCATGTAAGGTGCAACTATAATTTTCTTATCCTTTTGTGCGATTCCATTAAAATAAAGTGCCATTGTGGTGACAGTGACGGCTCCATCTTGCAAAGGCTAATAAAATGTTGCACGAGATTACTGTCAGAACTTGACGGAGATTTTGGAAACTCCAATAACCATTTTGTGCAGTTCCACCAAAATTGAGAGATGTTGCCCACGTGACATTTTAGTTGAACTGCACAAGACACTCATTCCAAAAAAAAGTGTTTTGTGTAGTTTACCAAAAGGTCACAATAGCAACAAGGTGAAATGGATATCCCTATCTGCACAAAAGGATAGAAAGTAAACAGTTGCTGGTCAATAAGAATATATGAAACATATACAAAATGAAAAGAAGCATCTTAATTATGTTCATGGCAATCATGCAAGGACAGTAGAAATTTTAAAACGTCAGCAATGCTTCATGTTACCAGAAGCATTACGATCAACAATGAGATTCCTCAAATATGGGATTACTTTAATGGTGGCATTGCTTGTTTACCATACACAGTAAATCAATAGCAGCTAAAGAGTTGGTTTAAGGGCATGGGACTGTGGGGACACCAGGACACTCTGCAGCATAAAGGAGCAACTTACTTATCATACTGGGGAAAGCAGCAGGAGTGCCATTTGTAACACAGTTTAATTGCATCTTATCACTGGAGGCATTAGATTAACAATAACACTGGTTAGACATGTCCCTAAGGTAACAATGTGATCGCTTCATTTTACATGCGCCCTTACATTAACAATAGCAAAAGGTTGGTATAAGGACATGCGATAGTGGACGCATCAGCACAATGTACCTACAAGGAGGCATAAAGTGGTGATGCCGAGTTTGTTCATGCTATGTGAGGGCAGCAAACCTAATCCTGGAGACCTTGTACTATGTGAGGGAAGCAAATCTAATCCTAGAGACCTTTTACTATGTGAGGGCAACAAATCTAATCCTGGAGACCTTTTACTATGTGAGGGCAGCAAATCTAATTCTGGAGACCTTTTACTATGTGAGGGCAGCAAATCTAATCCTGAGACCTTTTACTATGTGAGGGCAGCAAATCTAATCCTGAGACCTTTTACTATGTGAGGGCAGCAAATCTAATCCTGGAGACCTTTTACTATGTGATGGCAGCAAATCTAATCCTGGACATACTCTGTTGATTTGTCCACCCGCCGCCACTTTCTATCCTTTTTTCAACCAATAATAGATATGTTCCTTATCCAGTTTGTACTGCGTTTTCCCATTATTTCCCTTTTCAACCAAGAGACCGGTTGGGTATCCGGTCTCTACTACTTTCACCATATTATTTCCTCTTTGAATCAAGTCCTAGATTCATGCTACAACTTTCCCCCCTTTCTTCGTTGTTTGAACAAAGCCCTAGATTTGAATGCATGAAGTAGCTTTACCTCTAATAATACTAAATATTTAGGTGGCTTTGGAAGAGCTGATGCGAGTAGAAAAAGATGCACATGCAGACACGTGGGGAGCTGGGGCAGTAGAGCAAGGCCGCTTTCGAAGAACTTATACCTGAGGGTCGTCGGGATGTCAGCGGAGGCAGGTCAGATCTGCGGACAATACAGCAGGGAGGAAGAAGGGTCAGAGGACCTCCCGAGCCGGCACTGTGTCAGAGAGAACGGCATGGGCAGAGGATCGGGCCCCTCCGGCAGTTGTGGGTTTCCTCCCTCGGCGGCGATGACCGCGTGAACGATTCACCTTTTAGTCCTCTACACACACCGGCCGAAGGGATCCGGCCGGATCTATGACCAGTGGTGAGCAGAGAGAAAATGTCGCTACCGCTGTCTTGTTTATATCTGGAGAGGAGGAGAGAATGAAGAGAGCAACCCTAGTAAAGCAAGCGCTCAGGCCCCTGCGTCCATATATAGTGGAGTGATTATCTTTTTTCTCTCCACAACAAGCGTTTCAATTTGTGTACGTGGCATTAAAGAAAAGAAACTCTCTATTTAAGGTGACTACTGTACGACTCCTACTTACTACTAGTAGTACTACAGTATTGTTCACTTGTGCTCCCCGCCCCTCCATTCATTGAACAACCCCACGGGTGAATAAACATACAGTAAGTATTGTATTTATATAGAACGAACAAGCTCGAACTATTTTGGTATAATTAAAAGTTGAGGGCGGGGCTTTTCCCGGGCAGTACGCGCGGAAGTTTTCGGGTAGGCGGTCTGACAGAGAGGCGAGGAGGGTGAGCGAGTGGGGCTGTGCGATTTGACGGCGCATTACTGCTGGAAAGACTTGTGATATGACCACTCACTATAGTCATGAATTACTGGCACTCCGACCGGGGTGATGCCCCCCTTGCGTTCCGCGCTCTAATCTAGTGCATGACACGTCGACCCGGATGCTGGCTCTCCCACATGTTGGAGTAGTAAGAAGGAGCAAAGAATGATGCGGTATATACTAGTACTATACTACTACTACTTAGGTTGGAGGAGTGCGAACCACTGCAGCCCAGTGAACCAGCAGTGCGAACCACGGTAGCCCAGTGAACCAGCAGTAGAAAACAATGTGGTGATATGGCCATAAAAAACAATGTGCTACGGTCCACACTGTAGCATGTACAATAACACTCCTCTTTGTTTGGATCCCTGAGTTAGAGCTAGTTTGGGTTGAAATAGCCTCAAATTATCGAAACAAGAGGGGCTAGTTTGAGCTAGTTTGCTCTAACCCAGCTAAAAAACTAGCCCGGTGGAGAGGTTCTAATTGGGTTAGTTATCCTCGGGCCCACTAAAAGAGAACTAAAAAAATCTCCCCTGCCCGCACCAGATCGCTCCCCCCCCCTCTCGCACGACTCCTCTCTGTTCCCCATAGGGCCGCCCGCCCAAGCGCCGCTCGCCCTCTCTCTCCTCCGACCGCCCTCTCCTTCCGGCCTCCGCCGCCCTACTCCGGCCGCCCTCTCCCTCCTGCCTTTGAAGGTCGCCCCGCTCCCCCTTCACTAGTCGTTTTTCTCCCTCTATCATGCACGGCGGTGGCGCATCTACCATGGAGGTCGCGAGAGGGGTGAGTTTGTTCATTCCTTCTCTGTCTCACGACCATATCATTGATCTTGCTTGCTCTAGTGCTAATTCTGTTTTGGAAAAGTAGATCCTGATCAAACTTGGTATAGATTTGTGGTGCACGCATGGAATTGTTTGATGCTACTTGAGGAGGTAATAAATCTTTCTAGAGGCCCAAAGATTCAGGTCACCTTTCTAGGTATTTCAATTTCAGGCTTGCATTATTTCTAGAGGCCCAAAGATTTAGTTCACCTCTCTAGGTATTTCAATTTCAGGCTTGCATTATTTCTAGCGGCCCAAAGATTCAGTTCACCTTTCTAGGTATTTCAGTTTCAGGCTTGCATTATTTCTAGAGGCCCAAAGATTCAGTTCACCTTTCTAGGTATTTCACTTTCAGGCTTGCATTATTTCTAGAGGCCCAAAGATTCAGTTCACCTTTCTAGGTATTTCAGTTTTAGGCTTGCATTATTTCTAGAGGCCCAAAGATTCAGTTCACCTTTCTAGGTATTTTAGTTACAGGCTTGCATTATTTCTAGAGGCCCAAAGATTAAGTTCCCAGTCGGCGGCAAGCGGCCCTGATACCCATGCCGGTGTTGACCTCAACTCGCAAGGGCCGGCGTCGGAGGGGTTCCCGGGGCTTGGGCTCTATAGAGCCTGTTGGGGAACGTAGTAATTTCAAAAAAATTCCTACGTACACGCAAGATCATGGTGATGGCATAGCAACGAGAGGGGAGAGTGTCCGTCCATGTACCCTCGTAGACCGTAAGCGGAAGCGTTATGACAACGCGGTTGATGTAGTCGTACGTCTTCATGATCCGACCGATCCAACCACCGAACGTACGGCACCTCTGAGTTCAGCACACGTTCAGCTCGATGACGATCCCCGGGCTCCGATCCAGCAAAGCTTCGGGGATGAGTTCCATCAGCACGACGGCATGGTGATGATGATGATGCTCTACCGGCGCAGGGCTTCGCCTAAACTCTGCGACGATATGACCGAGGTGGAATATGGTGGAGGGGGGCACCGCACACGGCTAAGGAATGATCCGTAGATCAACTTGTGTGTTATGGGGTGCCCCCTGCACCTGTATATAAAGGAGGGAGAGGGAGGTGCGGCCGGCCCCCTTGGGGTGCGCCTGGAGGAGTCCTACTCCCACCGGGAGTAGGACTCCCCCCTCTTGCCTTGGTGGAGAAGGAAAGGGGGGAGGGGAAAGAGGAAAGGGGGCGCCCCCCCCCCCCCCTTCCTTGTCCTATTCGGACTAGGGGGAAGGGGGCGCGCGGCCTGCCCTGGCCGGCCCTCCTCTTCTCCCTCATGGCCCACTAAGGCCCATTAACCCCCGGGAGGGTTCCGGTAACCCCCCGGTGTTCCGGTAAATCCCGATTTCACCCGGAACCTTTCCGATGTCCAAACATAGGCTTCCAATATATCAATCTTTATGTCTCGACCATTTCGAGACTCCTGGTCATGTCCGTGATCACATTCGGGACTCCAAACAAACTTCGGTACATCAAAACTTATAAACTCATAATAAAATTGTCATCATAACGTTAAGCGTGCGGACCCTACGGGTTCGAGAACTATGTAGACATGACCTAGAACCATTCTCGGTCAATAACCAATAGTGGGACCTGGATGCCCATATTGGTTCCTACATATTCTACGAAGATCTTTATCGGTCAAACCGCATAACAATATACGTTGTTCCCTTTGTCATCGGTATGTTACTTTCCCGAGATTTGATCGTCGGTATCCAATACCTAGTTCAATCTCGTTACCAGCAAGTCTCTTTACTCGTTACGTAATGCATCATCCCGCAACTAACTCATTAGCTACATTGCTTGCAAGGCTTATAGTGATGTGCATTACCGAGAGGGCCCAGAGATACCTCTCCGACAATCGGAGTGACAAAACCTAATCTCGAAATACGCCAACCCAACATATACCATTGGAGACACCTGTAGTACTCCTTTATAATCACCCAGTTACGTTGTGACGTTTGGTAGCACCCAAAGTGTTCCTCCGGTAAATGGGAGTTGCATAATCTCATAGTTACAGGAACATGTATAAGTCATGAAGAAAGCAATAGCAATATACTAAACGATCAAGTGCTAGGCTAACGGAATGGGTCATGTCAATCACATCATTCTCCTAATGATGTGATCCCATTAATCAAATGACAACACATGCCTATGGTTAGGAAACATAACCATCTTTGATTAATGAGCTAGTCAAGTAGAGGCATACTAGTGACGTTATGTTTGTCTATGTATTCACACATGTATCATGTTTCCGGTTAATACAATTCTAGCATGAATAATAAACATTTATCATGATATGAGGAAATAAATAATAACTTTATTATTGCCTCTAGGGCATATTTCCTTCAGAGCCTTCCTCCAGAGCGACGATGGTGAGCTCCTCCCTCGGTGCGTGAGAGGCTCCGGCTCCCTCCCTATGGTGAATGACTTCCATGATGAGTTAGCTCATTCTTTGTTTCATGAAGTGTTTTTTTTATTTTGTGAAGCTTGATTGACGACTTGTATGTTTAAGTGGGATATCTCATTTGTATGGACAAAGTAAAAATTATCATGTTTTGCATGCTTGATTTGTATAGATGGTTCATTTATGTCAATTGTGAGCGGGAGGAGGCCACAGAAGAGCCGGCCACACCAAGAGGGTGCTTGGATCCAAGGGACTTATTTTAGTCTGACTAAAAATAGTCTCTTTAAGAGGCTAAAGTTCCAAGCACCCCTGACTAAAGAGGGGCTAAAACTAGTATTGAGACTAAAAAAATTTAGTCAGGGGTACCCCTACTAAAGTGTGGATTAGTCCTCTCTCTCCTCATTTGACTCCTCTCCTTTAACACAGGCGAGTTCTGGATTGGAGGGTTTGGAGGATAATAAATGCTCATTAACTTGATTTTAGTCTCTTTAGTATTTGGATCCAAGCATGGGTGAGGCTAGCAAGTTTTAGTCTCACTACTTTTAGTCATGGAACTAAAACGTATCCAAGCACCCTCCAAATCCGGCAGGAAATAGGGTCCAAAGTAGTCAAATGATTGAGCTAGAGCATTTATTGTCAATCTAACCCTGCCATCCATACACCTCTTTGGTTTAGAATTAGTTCAGGGTTAGAATCTAACTCTAACCTCTAACTGAGTTAGAGTTCTCCTCGTCTCGGTTCATCGCCATCATACTTTCCCCAATCCTGTGTTTTCAGTATCCTACGAATCAAAGAGGCCCTTTTTTGCGAGAACAATCAAAGAGGCCCTTAGACTGGTTTAGGTCCGGTCATTTTTTATAAACGTGTTATGTCCAAAATTTAATGAACGTGCTCCGGTTTCCACGAAAATAATCCGATTTCATGTAGTAATTCATTCATTTATTTATTCTTCTACGGGGGGTTTGCATGTAATTCATGAGGTCTGAAATGTAAAGTACCCCGGCATATGCTTCAGTCGTGCACTACGACCCAGATGCTCTATGTCCCACATGTCGGTGAATGGGAGCACGTGGAAATAGCCTAGGAGTACATATAGGAGGATAAATGCGTGAAAAAATATGTACTGTGAAGCATAGCCGCGGTTTGAAAAGGAGACCTAAAGTGATGACAGCTATAGGTCGCACGCACCCAACTAGTGGTACTAGACATACGACTAATTTTTCCCTCAAAAAAAAGAGGCACGAGTGCTCAGTACTCCTATTCTATAAACACGAGTCCCATCTGACAACAGCGTCCGTGCTACAGCTAGCTCTCCTCCCTCGTTTCTCTCTTCGAATTCTAAACTCGGCCGATGCCCGGTGGGCGGGGTGGGTTTGCTCAACTACGGCCCCGCCTCACAGTGAAAACGTTACGACTGGAATAAAAATGCCATATACTCCCTCCGTTCATAAATATAAGCCTTTTTAGATACTATTTCAAATGGAATACAGCATACAGATGTATGTAGACATAGTTTAGAGTGCAAATTCACTCATTTTGCTCCGTATGTAGTAGTCACTTGCTGGAATCTTTAGGAAGACTTATATTTGGGAATGGAGGGAGTACTATACTAATAAAACATTAAGGCCACGAGGCGATGCAGTGCTGGTTACAGGAGGCAAGAAGAAGAGATGCATCCATCGACGATGTCTATCTCCTCGACTCAGGGCGCCGGCCCACTGAACGGCGCCTAAGTAGCAGCGGCTTTTGTGGCCAGGTCGACGTGCTTCTGAACAATGGCGTCCAAAGATTCCAGCCGCTGGAATAAGGCTAACGTCTTTCTTTCCTCGCTTGCCTTGTAGTGGCCTATGTAGACGATTTCCTTCTGGACGTGGATGTGCAGGTCGACGGTTTCTTGCATGGCGAGGCGATGCGCGGCGAGCGCGGCCTCGAGGTGAACATTCTTCATCGCGACCTCCGGCACCTGCAGGGCCACCAGGGCTTGAAAGAGTTCATCACCATGGAGGCCGATGAGGGTGGCAGGCAATGAGGAGCCTGGGCGCGCGGGCTGGAGCAGTACAGCAAGGTCGTCCGCATGCTTCTTAACGGCGGTGAACTTGCGGATGGAGTTGACCATCATGTCGTCCATGCGAGAGGCGAAGCTGGCGTCGGCGAGGGCTACGATGCATGCGGTCGCCAGCACCATCTGGAAACGCTGCGCGGTGCGGGGCCGCATGCCGGCGCCTTGGATGATTTGGCACAGCCGACTGTCGCTCGCGTCCATCGCCTCCATAGGTGCTTGTGGCTTCTGGTCACTTGGTCTTGGATTGGAGTGAGCAGTGTTGCACAGAGACTTGGGAGTAGATGGATTTGAGTGGTGGGCTGCCTTTATTATATGAGAGTCCAAACTCTATTGCATTCACATCGTGCTGGCTCTATTCTACTTCTCCAATTAATTCCCTCTGCATGTAATTGAGGATGCATCATTGACCGTTCAACATCTTGGGAACCGCTACCCTCTCCCTCCTTGGCATTCAAGCACTTATGGACCCGTCGACGATGAGGTGCCTATGGTGACTTCGTAAATTTCAAGACGATAGTGTCGTGCGTGTGTGTGTTCATAGGGGTGAGTGTATGCGCGTGTATATGAGCGCTTGCGTCTGTATTGTGTCAAAAAAACGTAAATGCGTGTCAAAAAGAGACTAGTCAGTATACTCAATATTGTGCGCCTCGGAGAGGAAAATGATAGAACTAGTACATATTTATTTACGGTGCAGATTCACTCATTTTGCTCCATATGTACTCCGTCTCGGTGTAGTCTAGTCACTTGTTGAAATCTCTAGAAGGGAAAATACTACTTTCTAGTTTACAGGGCTATACTAGCAAGTAGTTGTACGTACTAGTACAATAGTGGGCTCACGTAGCAATTTTGTCTCGTGCAACATTTAGTTTGCGCTTGGCTCTTCGCCTCTTCGAGAAGACGAACAATGATGCTACTACTAATGCTTCTACAGTGTCGAATCCACTGCTGCATGTCCGTCCACCGCGAGCGGGACGGATAGCTTGTTGTAGAAGTACTACTAAGCAAAAGCATGTCCTCGTTTGCGAGCAACCGCGTGCATGGGCGAGGGAGAAGGCATGTAGTGAAATCAAGCTTCTCCTCGTTGTACGAGTTGACGCGACACTTCATAGCACTGGCCCCATATGCTTGCCTCTAAACTTGGCTGAAAGACCCGCATTGTACAATATATTTGCTGCAACCTCTAACATTTACCCACCACAAATTAAAATATATGTGGTCGTATGCATCATTCTGATGCAGAGGCCGGGGAGTCCCCCCTTTTTGAAAAAAAAACAAATTAAAATATATATTCCTGTCTTGACCAGATGAGCATGCAAACTACAATCACCAGGGTGACAGGTAGGGCCAGAAGACTATTTTATTTTTTTTTAGAAAAACTTCGAGACGGCCACATAGCATGGAGCCGGCCCGAACGATTTTAAGCTTACAGGCACGGTACACGCTATGGACTACTCTACACATGAAATTGCCACACGAGCGTCCGGGCTGCGCTTGGCTCTTCGCCTCTTCAGGAAGTCGAACAATGATGGAGTACTACTTCACTGGAGGAGTACTACAGTACGCTTCTGGCCATCTGGCACCGATTGAACTGCTGCATGTCCACCGCGTGCGGGAGGGAGAGCATGTAGCAAAAGCTTCTCCTAGTCTTGCCAGCCACCACGCTCATGGCCGAGGGAGGGACGCTCCTGCCTTTGCGTGTATGACATGTGGGCCTGATAGGTGGGTGGCCAACCTGTCATACAGCCAAAGGCAGGTGCAGTTAAGTCCGCGAGGGAGAGGATAATCGAACTTCTCATTGATGTACGAGTTGACACGACACATCAAAGCACTGCACTTGATATATTTCAATAATTTGCGGTTACCGATGCATTAATTACAACACATGCATGCATGACGTGACTCTCCTTTTGATACTTGCATGTGTTGATTTAATGCACCTTGAAGTAGTAGTACTCCCTCCGATTTCTAAAACTTTTTCTTGTTTTTTCTCAAATTAGTCTACGCGTCCGCGTTGGTTTCCATCTGTGCCCCCGCTCGATTAGTTCTTCCCCCATTAATCGCGCCAATTTCCAAAGCAGAAAATGGCTACAGGCAAACGCATGCAACGCCGGATGCGGCTTGACCGCCTGGGGAAGCCAACTCAAGCGAAAAGGAAGAAGGACCAGCCAACCATTGCATGCGCATTTACTGTCGATATTTATGCAGCTTACTCATGCGCAGGGGCAAATTTGTCCAGAAAACTCAAACTACTGCCTTCCTTGGTATGCGGGAGGAGAGTTATGCGCAGAGTATAAAATATGTGATGGTAAAGCTTTGTAATGCACCGGCCCAAGCGAGAGATGGTTGTGCACGAGGAGGGCGAGATCATGCAGACGGAATAGGAACCGACGAGGGAGCTCACTAAGGTCTCCATGGACCTCACCGTGCTCCACTGCCCCTTGTGCCTCCACCCCTTGACGCCTCCAGTGTATGAGGTTCGAATACACCTTGTTCGTTTGGCTGATTGAGCAAGGTGCATGTTTCTTGATTGATGTGTTGTTCGATTGATTTCCGTACTGCAAGGGAGGGCACCTGGCCTGCATGGACTGCCGCGTCGAGCGCCCTGGGAACCAGCAATAGTGCAAGAAGTGCGAGCGCGGCGGTGGCTTCGACGTGCGGAGCACGGCGTTGGTAGCCGCCGTTTCGTTGCTGAGGGTGGAGTGCCCGCACGAAGGCTGTGGGCTCTACATCAATTACCACAACCTCGCCGATCACCAGAGTGTGTGTCCGCTCACGCCCTGCAAATGCCCCGTGCCCGTCTGCGGCTACGAAGGCTCGCCGCCGGCGCTCTACCACCACATCAGCAATGCGCATCCCATGCCCGTGCACAGGATCCAGTACGGCAAGGTGCTCCAGCTGCAAGTACCACTGTCAGAGCCACAGCTCTTGCTGTTCGCGAAGGAGGACGGTCGTGCATTTTTCTTGGTCGGCGGCGTGCTTGACATCAGCGCGCCTATCGCCATGTCGATGGTCTGCATCAGAGCAGGGGCGTCCCCACTGCCGCACTATGTGGCCAAGCTGTGGGCGAACGGCCCGCCGGGGGAGCCCAAAGGCATGATCGACGCTGTCAAGGTGGAAATGGAGGTGACAAGCAGCAAGGATCCCGGTGACTGTTGGGGAACGTAGTAATTTCAAAAAAATTCCTACATACACGCAAGATCATGGTGATGGCATAGCAACAAGAGGGGAGAGTGTCCGTCCACGTACCCTCGTAGACCGTAAGCGGAAGCGTTATGACAACGCGGTTGATGTAGTCGTACGTCTTCACGATCCGACCGATCCAAGCACCAAACGTACGACACCTCCGAGTTCAGCACACGTTCAGTTCGATGATGATCCCCGGGCTCCGATCCAGCAAAGCTTCGGGGATGAGTTCCGTCAGCACGACGGCGTGGTGACGATGATGATGCTCTACCAGCGCAGGGCTTTGCCTAAACTCCGCGACGATATGACCGAGGTGGAATATGGTGGAGGGGGGCACCGCACACGGCTAAGGAATGATCCGTAGATCAACTTGTGTGTTATGGGGTGCCCCCTGCCCCCGTATATAAAGGAGGGAGGGGGAGGTGCGGCCGGCCCCCTTGGGGTGCGCCTGGAGGAGTCCTACTCCCACCGGGAGTAGGACTCCCCCCTCTTGCCTTGGTGGAGAAGGAAAGGGGTGAGGGGAAAGAGGAAAGGGGGGCGCCCCCCCCCCTTCCTTGTCCTATTCGGACTAGGGGGAGGGGGCGCGCGGCCTACCCTGGCCGGCCCTCCTCTTCTCCCTCATGGCCCACTAAGGCCCAATAACCCCCGGGAGGGTTCCGGTAACCCCCCGGTGTTCCGGTAAAATCCCGATTTCACCCGGAACCTTTCCGATGTCCAAACATAGGCTTCCAATATATCAATCTTTATGTCTCGACCATTTCGAGACTCCTCGTCATGTCCGTGATCACATCCGGGACTCCGAACAAACTTCGGTACATCAAAACTTATAAACTCATAATAAAACTGTCATCGTAACGTTAAGCGTGCGGACCCTACGGGTTCGAGAACAATGTAGACATGACCTAGAACCATTCTCGGTCAATAACCAATAGCGGGACCTGGATGCCCGTATTGGTTCCTACATATTCTACAAAGATCTTTATCGGTCAAACCGCATAACAATATACGTTGTTCCCTTTGTCATCGGTATGTTACTTGCCCGAGATTTGATCGTCGGTATCCAATACCTAGTTCAATCTCGTTACCGGCAAGTCTCTTTACTCGTTCCGTAATGCATCATCCCGTAACCAACTCATTTGGTCACATTGCTTGCAAGGCTTATAATGATGTGCATTACCGAGAGGGCCCAGAGATACCTCTCCGATAATTGGAGTGACAAAACCTAATCTCGAAATACGCCAACTCAACATGTACCTTCGGAGACACCTGTAGTACTCCTTTATAATGACCCAGTTATGTTGTGACGTTTGGTAGTACCCAAAGTGTTCCTCCGATAAACGGGAGTTGCATATTTCTCATAGTTACAGGAACATGTATAAGTCATGAAGAAAGCAATAGCAGTATACTAAACGATCAAGTGCTAGGCTAACGGAATGGGTCATGTCAATCACATCATTCTTCTAATGATGTGATCCCATTAATCAAATGACAACACATGTCTATGGTTAGGAAACATAACCATCTTTGATTAATGAGCTAGTCAAGTAGAGGCATACTAGTGACACTTTGTTTGTCTATGTATTCACACATGTATCATGTTTCCGGTTAATACAATTCTAGCATGAATAATAAACATTTATCATGATATGAGGAAATAAATAATAACTTTATTATTGCCTCTAGGGCATATTTCCTTCAGTCTCCCACTTGCATTAGAGTCAATAATCTAGATTACATAGTAATGATTCTAACACCCATGGAGTCTTGGTGTTGATCATGTTTTGCTCATGAGAGAGGCTTAGTCAACGGGTCTGCAACATTCAAATTCGTATGTATTTTGCAAATCTCTATGTCTCCCACTTGGACTTGGTCCCGAATGGAATTGAAGCGTCTCTTGATGTGCTTGGTCCTCTTGTGAAATCTGGATTCCTTTGCCAAAGCAATTGCACGAGTATTGTCACAGAAGATCTTCATTGGTCCCGATGCACTAGGTATGACACCTAGATCGGTAATGAACTCCTTCATCCAGACTCCTTCATTTGCTGCTTCAGAAGCAGCTACGTACTCCACTTCACATGTAGATCCTGCCACAACGCTTTGTTTAGAACTGCACCAACTTACAGCTCCACCGTTTAATAAAAACACGTATCCGGTTTGCGATTTAGAATCGTCCGGATCAGTGTCAAAGCTTGCATCAACATAACCATTTACGACTAGCTCTTTGTCACCTCCATATACGAGAAACATATCCTTAGTCCTTTTCAGGTATTTCAGGATGTTCTTGACCGCTGTCCAGTGATCCACTCCTGGATTACTTTGGTACCTTCCTGCCAACCTTATTGCTAAGCATACGTCAGGTCTAGTACACAGCATTGCATACATGATAGAGCCTATGGCTGAAGCATAGGGAACATCTTTCATTTTCTCTTTATCTTCTGCTGTGGTCGGGCATTGAGTTTGACTCAACTTCACACCTTGTAGCACAGGCAAGAAACCTTTCTTTGCCTGATCCATTTTGAACTTTTTCAAAATTTTGTCAAGGTATGTGCTTTGTGAAAGTCCTATTAAGCGTCTTGATCTATCTCTATAGATCTTGATGCCCAATATGTAAGAAGCTTCACCGAGGTCTTTCATTGAAAAACTTTTATTCAAGTATCCCTTTATGCTATCCAGAAATTCTATATCATTTCCAATTAATAATATGTCATCTACATATAAAATCAGAAATGCTACAGAGCTCCCACTCACTTTCTTGTAAATACAGGCTTCTCCAAAAGTTTGTATAAAACCATATGCTTTGATCAGACTATCAAAACATTTATTCCAACTCCGAGATGCTTGCACCAGTCCATAAATGGATCGCTGGAGCTTGCACACTTTGTTAGCACCTTTTGGATCAACAAAACCTTCTGGTTGCATCATATACAACTCTTCTTCCAGAAATCCATTCAAGAATGCAGTTTTGACATCCATTTGCCAAATTTCATAATCATGAAATGCAGCAATAGCTAACATGATTCGGACAGACTTAAGCATCGCTACGGGTGAGAAAGTCTCATCGTAGTCAACCCCTTGAACTTGTCGAAAACCTTTCGCAACAAGTCGAGCTTTATAGACAGTTATATTACCATCAGTGTCAGTCTTCTTCTTAAAGATCCATTTATTCTCAATGGCTTGCCAATCATCGGGCAAGTCAACCAAAGTCCATACTTTGTTTTCGTACATGGATCCCATCTCAGATTTCATGGCCTCTAGCCATTTTGCGGAATCTGGGCTCATCATCGCTTCCTCATAGTTCGTAGGTTCATCATGGTCAAGTAACATGACTTCCAAAATAGGATTACCGTACCACTCTGGTGCGGATCTTACTCTGGTAGACCTATGAGGTTCAGTAGAAACTTGATCTGAAGTTTCATGATCAATATCATCAGCTTCCTCACTAGTTGGTGTAGTTGTCATAGGAACCGGTTCTTGTGATGAACTACTTTCCAACAAGGGAGTAGATACAGTTATCTCATCAAGTTCTACTTTCCTCCCACTCACTTCTTTCGAGAGAAACTCCTTCTCTAGAAAGGATCCGATTTTAGCAACGAAAATCTTGCCCTCAGATCTGTGATAGAAGGTGTACCCAATAGTCTCTTTTGGGTATCCTATGAAGACACATTTCTCCGATTTGGGTTCGAGCTTATCTAGTTGAAGTTTCTTCACATAAGCATCGCAGCCCCAAACTTTAAGAAATGACAACTTTGGTTTCTTGCCAAACCACAGTTCATAAGGTGTTGTCTCAATGGATTTTGATGGTGCCCTATTTAACGTGAATGTGGCCGTCTCTAAAGCATAACCCCAAAATGATAGCGGTAAATCAGTAAGAGACATCATAGATCACACCATATCTAGTAAAGTACGATTACGACGTTCGGACACACCATTTCGTTGTGGTGTTCCGGGTGGCGTGAGTTGCTAAACTATTCCGCATTGTTTCAAGTGTAGACCAAACTCGTAACTCAAATATTCTCCTCCACGATCAGATCGTAGAAATTTTATTTTCTTGTTACGATGATTTTCCACTTCACTCTGAAATTCTTTGAACTTTTAAAATGTTTCAGACTTGTGTTTCATTAAGTAGATATACCCATATCTGCTCAAATCATCTGTGAAGGTGAGAAAATAACGATACCCTCCGCGAGCCTCAACATTCATTGGACCACAAATATCAGTATGTATGATCTCCAACAAATCAGTTGCTTGCTCCATAGTTCCGGAGAACGGTGTTTTAGTCATCTTGCCCATGAGGCACGGTTCGCAAGTACCAAGTGATTCATAATCAAGTGATTCATAATCAAGTGATTCCAAAAGCCCATCAGTATGGAGTTTCTTCATGCGCTTTACACCGATATGACCTAAACGGCAGTGCCACAAATAAGTTGCACTATCGTTATCAACTCTGCATCTTTTGGTTTCAACACTATGAATATGTGTATCACTACTATCGAGATTCAATAAAAATAGACCACTCTTCAAGGGTGCATGACCAAGGGTGCATGACCATAAAAGATATTACTCATATAAATAGAACAACCATTATTCTCTGATTTAAATGAATAACCGTCTCGCATCAAACAAGATCCAGATATAATGTTCATGCTCAACAATGGCACCAAATAACAATTATTTAGGTCTAAAACTAATCTCGATGGTAGATGTAGAGGTAGCGTGCCGACCGCGATCACATCGACTTTGGAACCATTTCCCACGCGCATCGTCACCTCGTCCATAGCCAATCTTCGCTTAATTCGTAGTCCTTGTTTCGAGTTGCAAATATTAGCAACAGAACCAGTATCAAATACCCAGGTGCTACTGTGAGCATTAGTAAGGTACACATCAATAACATGTATATCACATATACCTTTGTTCACTTTGCCATCCTTCTTATCCGCCAAATACTTGGGGCAGTTCCGCTTCCAGTGTCCAGTCTGCTTGCAGTATAAGCACTCAGTTTCAGGCTTAGGTCCAGACTTGGGTTTCTTCTCTTGAGCAGCAACTTGCTTGCTGTTCTTTTTAAAGTTCCCCGTCTTCTTCCCTTTTTCCCTTTTTCTTGAAACTGGTGGTCTTGTTAACCATCAACACTTGATGCTCCTTTTTGATTTCTACCTCCGCAGCTTTTAGCATTGCGAAGAGCTCGGGAATAGTTTTGTTCATCCCTTGCATATTATAGTTCAGCACGAAGCTCTTGTAGCTTGGTGGCAGTGATTGGAGAATTCTGTCAATGACACTATCATCAGGAAGATTAACTCCCAGTTGAATCAAGTGATTATTATACCCAGACATTTTGAGTATGTGTTCACTGACAGAACTATTCTCCTCCATCTTGCAGCTATAGAACTTATTGGAGACTTCATATCTCTCAATCCGGGCATTTGCTTGAAATATTAACTTCAACTCCTGAAACATCTCATATGCTCCATGACGTTCAAAACGTCGTTGAAGACCCGGTTCTAAGCCGTAAAGCATGGCACACTGAACTATCGAGTAGTCATCAGCTTTGCTCTGCCAGACGTTCTTAACGTTGTCAGTTGCATCAGCAGTAGGCCTGGCACCCAGCGGTGCTTCCAGGACGTAACTTTTCTGTGCAGCAATGAGGATAACCCTCAGGTTACGGACCCAGTCCGTGTAATTGCTACCATCATCTTTCAACTTTGCTTTCTCAAGGAACGCATTAAAATTTAACGCAACAACAACACGAGCCATCTATCTACAAACAAACATAGACAAGCAAAATACTATCAGGTACTAAGTTCATGATAAATTTAAGTTCAACTAATCATATTACTTAAGAACTCCCACTTAGACAGACATCTCTCTAGTCATCTAAGTGATCACGTGATCCAAATCAACTAAACCATGTCCGATCATCACGTGAGATGGAGTAGTTTCAATGGTGAACATCACTATGTTGATCATATCTACTATATGATTCACGTTCGACCTTTCGGTCTCTGTGTTCCGAGGCCATATCTGTATATGCTAGGCTCGTCAAGTATGACCTGAGTATTCCGCGTGTGCAACTGTTTTGCACCCGTTGTATTTGAACGTAGAGCCTATCACACCCGATCATCACGTGGTGTCTCAGCACGAAGAACTTTCGCAACGGTGCATACTCAGGGAGAACACTTCTTGATTATTAAGTGAGAGATCATCTTAAAATGCTACCGTCAATCAAAGCAAGATAAGATGCATAAAGGATAAACATCACATGCAATCAATATAAGTGATATGATATGGCCATCATCATCTTGTGCTTGTGATCTCCATCTTCGAAGCATCGTCGTGATCACCATCGTCACCGGCGCGACACCTTGATCTCCATCGTAGCATCATTGTCGTTACGCCATCTATTGCTTCTACGACTATCGCTACCGCTTAGTGATAAAGTAAAGTAATTACAGGGCATTTGCATTTCATACAATAAAGCGACAACCATATGGCTCCTGCCAGTTGCCGATAACTTTAGTTACAAAACATGATCATCTCATACAATAAAATATAGCATCACGTCTTGACCATATCACATCACAACATGCCCTGCAAAAACAAGTTAGACGTCCTCTACTTTGTTGTTGCAATTTTTACGTGGCTGCTACGGGCTTAGCAAGAACCGTTCTTACCTACGCATCAAAACCACAACGATAGTTTGTCAAGTTGGTGCTGTTTTAACCTTCGCAAGGACCGGGCGTAGCCACACTCGGTTCAACTAAAGTGACAGAGACAGACACCCGCCGGTCACCTTTAAGCAACGAGTGCTCGTAGCGGTGAAACCAGTCTCGCGTAAGCGTACGCGTAATGTCGGTCCGGGCCGCTTCATCTCACAATGCCGTTGAACCAAAGTATGACATGCTGGTAAGCAGTATGACTTATATCGCCCACAACTCACTTGTGTTCTACTCGTGCATATAACATCAACGCATAAAACCTAGGCTCGGATGCCACTGTTGGGGAACGTAGTAATTTCAAAAAAAATCCTACGTACACGCAAGATCATGGTGATGGCATAGCAACGAGAGGGGAGAGTGTCCGTCCACGTACCCTCGTAGACCGTAAGCGGAAGTGTTATGACAACGCGGTTGATGTAGTCGTGCGTCTTCACGATCCGACCGATCCAAGCACCGAACGTACGGCACCTCCGAGTTCAGCACACGTTCAGCTCGATGACGATCCCCGGGCTCCGACCCAGCAAAGCTTCGGGGATGAGTTCCGTCAGCACGACAGCGTGGTGACGATGATGATGCTCTACCGGCGCAGGGCTTTGCCTAAACTCCGCGACGATATGACCGAGGTGGAATATGGTGGAGGGGGGCACCGCACACGGCTAACGAACGATCCGTACATCAACTTGTGTGTTATGGGGTGCCCCCCTGCCCCCGTATATAAAGGAGGGAGGGGAGGTGCGGCCGGCCCCCTTGGGGTGCGCCTGGAGGAGTCCTACTCCCACCGGGAGTAGGACTCCCCCCTCTTGCCTTGGTGGAGAAGGAAAGGGGGGAGGGGAAAGAGGAAAGGGGGGCGCCGCCCCCCCCCCCCCTTCCTTGTCCTATTCGGACTAGGGGGGGAGGGGGCGCGCGGCCTGCCCTGGCCGGCCCTCCTTTTCTCCCTCATGGCCCACTAAGGCCCATTAACCCCCGGGAGGGTTCCGGTAACCCCCCGGTGTTCCGGTAAAATCCCGATTTCACCCGGAACCTTTTCGATGTCCAAACATAGGCTTCCAATATATCAATCTTTATGTCTTGACCATTTCGAGACTCCTCGTCATGTTCGTGATCACATCCGGGACTCCGAACAAAGTTCGGTACATCAAAACTTATAAACTCATAATAAAACTGTCATCGTAACGTTAAGCGTGCGGACCCTACGGGTTCGAGAACTATGTAGACATGACCTAGAACCATTCTCGGTCAATAACCAATAGCGGGACCTGGATGCCCATATTGGTTCCTACATATTCTATGAAGATCTTTATCAGTCAAACCGCATAACAATATACGTTGTTCCCTTTGTCATCGGTATGTTACTTGCCCGAGATTTGATCATCGGTATCCAATACCTAGTTCAATCTCGTTACCAGCAAGTCTCTTTACTCGTTCCGTAATGCATCATCCCGTAACCAACTCATTTGGTCACATTGCTTGCAAGGCTTATAATGATGTGCATTACCGAGAGGGCCCAGAGATACCTCTCCGACAATCGGAGTGACAAAACCTAATCTCAAAATACGCCAACTCAACATGTACCTTCGGAGACACCTGTAGTACTCCTTTATAATCACCCAGTTACGTTGTGATGTTTGGTAGTACCCAAAGTGTTCCTCTGGTAAACGGGAGTTGCATATTTCTCATAGTTACAGGAACATGTATAAGTCATGAAGAAAGCAATAGCAGTATACTAAACGATCAAGTGCTAGGCTAACGGAATGGGTCATGTCAATCACATCATTCTTCTAATGATGTGATCCCATTAATCAAATGACAACACATGTCTATGGTTAGGAAACGTAACCATCTTTGATTAATGAGCTAGTCAAGTAGAGGCATACTAGTGACTATATGTTTGTCTATGTATTCACACATGTATCATGTTTCCGGTTAATACAATTCTAGCATGAATAATAAACATTTATCATGATATGAGGAAATAAATAATAACTTTATTATTGCCTCTAGGGCATATTTCCTTCAGTGACGTCGACGTGCAGGAGCTGACCTTCTTCACAGTTCCGCCCAAGCTGCTGGCCGGGGCTAAGCTGGTGTCCCTCCAAATTCAGATTGACAAGCTCACGTCCTAAATGTTTCTACAGTGCCTTTTGTTTAGCTTAGTAATATGATAATATAGGGATTACCTCGGTCTACTTTAGCTTAAGAAATGGTGGGTTTTGGTGGCGATGCAACAATTACTTCGACATCAGATCAGTAATTTCCAAGAGTCAAACGGATATTTTGTGTCTGTTGGATATAAAGTTCCTTTGGGTAAGAAGTACTAGATAAAAGGAGATGTATGTAGACGTATTTTAGTTCTAGATACGTCCCTTTTTATCCATTTTGATGACAAGCACTCCCTCCGTTCCACAATACCTGCCTTCCATTTGTCAAAATATAGATATATCTGGACATGTTTTAGTATATAGGTACATCCATGATAGAGCCAGACGGATGGTTGAGAACACTACAATTCGTAGCTACAGATGCATGTGTGACTCCAAGATGCAGAGACCGGGGGTCATCATCCTCCTTTTCAAGAAAAAACAGACGCGTGTGTGAGAGAACGAGTGCGTGCGTGCACCTCTTCTCTTCCTTTATAACGTACTAAACTCAGAGTACAAGTTTTTGTGGGTGGCACGATGGTGCATGCGAGAAGTCCCGAGAGATAGGTTTAATGCGTCTAAAAAAAGACTAGCCTATAGCCCGCCACGCGGCTATTCCTGTCGAACGCCTCATTAACCGTAAGATATGTATACGATGGTGCCAGTTATTGCACGTACACAGCAATAGAAAAAGAACTACTACACCACGCCGAGAACACGTGCCCACGTAACACCATCCGAGAATAGTGCCGCACTTCGAAACTAGAACCGTCAATAATTTTTGAGCTTGTGTCTCGTCACATTCCAAATTACTCCATGCTATATTGAATTGCAAGCCTGTTCACACAGATCACAACCTAAACGGTTTCCCACTTAGGAGTGTATTAGTACTCGGTTATAAATACTAGTATGCCAAGATGACTGCACATTCCTCCCCAACTCCTCATCCACACAAACAAACAAGTCATTCAGCATCCTTCCCTTGCGTCTGCCATGGCCAGCGTGAGTTATGGGTCGAGAGATTGCCACCAGGGAGAGGCGAGTATGGATGCGGAAGCACAAGAGATGTCCCGCCTCGCTACGAAAGTAGCTGACATGTCCTGCCGCGCAGAAGTAGCAGCACAGAGGTCCCGCCGCGCCGCTGAAGCAGCACAAAGGTCCCGCCGCACCATCAATGCAACAGACTGGTCCGGCCGCACCGTGGAAGCAGCAGAGATGTCCCGCCGTGTTGCAAATGTAGCAGAGATGTCCCCCCCCCCATGCCGCGGCGGCCTGGGAAAATTTCTCGTGGGCAGGCGACGACTGTTACAGGCGCATACATGCGATCGTCCATAGCCAGATGGATCAGATCTCTGACTGGGCGAGGTTGCAGGACGACATGAAAGCCTCATTTGAATAGGCTACCGGCGTCATCCGGCAACTAAGGGAGGGCAATGAGAGGCTCAGGGCCGAGTGCGACCTACTGAGGGTGAAGATCATCCGAAGTGCAGACCAGCAGGAGGAGACCAGTGCCTTGTTGAAGAGGACCGGCGTCATCGTCAAGAAACTTATGGACGAGAATGACATGCTCCGCATCGAGCGCCAAAGGCTGGTGGAGGAATCCGTGGATGTTCTCAAGCAGCGTCTTGAGGACACGAAAGAGCTCATCGTCGCTCGCTGCGGAGACTAGTTCTCGCGGCCTGCACCAACACATCAAGAAAGTAGAGATCAGCGAGCCCGATCCTTGTCTTCCTTCTTCTTTTGCCGTTGTGTATTTTGGGCGTAGCCGCATGTGGCTTTTTTTCATTATCTTTCTAATTATGTAAGACAATTAATCATCCTTATATATTCATCAGTCTTGCTATAAGTCGAAGTAGATGCTATATAGGTCCGTCGGATCTTACATCAAGATCCATGCTTTCAGATTTTCTTTTTTCTCTCTTAAATCTCAGTCGACTGAGACATAGCCACGCCATTAAACAGAGGCTCGGGCGCCATTAATGGAGACCTTGGGAGAGAGGTAGACGACACATGGAGGTCAAAGGGCTCTCCTCCCGATAAGCACACGCAGGGGTCTGATCACACGCCTCTCATACTCAAATAGCTACCCTGCACGGCTCCTCCTAGCTAATAAAAAATGGGGACGCGTGGCGGCACGTAAATGGTAGTAAATAGAACGCCCACGGTTCCAATAATACTTGTGTTTCCGATTGTAACGTGACATCACTTGTTCCAAAATGACTTTGTTGATTGTTAATGTGTGCGCCCTCGCAAATCGGACATGGCACCAATCCAAGTTTCATTATTTTCATGCGTGTTTTGGATTTACAAGAATTAAAAAACTAAGTTTCTCAATGTTTCCAGCCCAGCCACGACGCCCAGAATTTTGAATTTCATTCCCATTTCTTGCATGGAACCTAGAAATTTACCCGAGGACACACATGTGATTTTTCAACCAACTTTGGTGCACTGGAACATGTTCTTGTATTTCAAATTTGAATTATGCACACAAAGGTGACACGTTCCCTCTCGGAACCACAAGGCTTGTTGAGAGAATCTCCGGTTTTGCAAGAAGCTTATACCAAAACTTGTCCCAATTTAGCCAAAAGTTATACATATGAAAACATGGTTTAGATTATCCCGAACATCTCGCTACCTAGACCAATAATGTACTATGATTTGAGTTCAACATAAAATGGATACAAATATTTGAATTGGAGAGCGTATGGTACATGTACTTCATAGTGAAATATGATTACTGCTATATGCATGCTTTTTGTTATCAAGATAATATTTAAATTATTGTATAACTTGACAACAATCGTATTCAAATAAGGAGAATTGATTCAAATTTATTCCATATGGTAGACGACAATATATATGTTCACATGGTGGAGTAAAATGTTCATATATGATGGAAGATCAAAATGTACGACTATATCAATTATAAACCGCAAGGTCACCTAACGATATATTCGAATTCAACATAACGTGGATTAAAAAATTGAAATTCGAGATCCTAGCATTTGTAATCATATAAAAGGGACATTACCCTTTCTTTTGGTGGGAATTGATTTGTTTTTTGTTGTTGTTGAGGGAAGTGCGAATCGATTTGGTACTGTGCAGGGTAATCTTGTTCTCCCGATTTTTTTACATTTTTCTTGTAGTTTTTTCAATGGAATCTATAGCAATATAGTAAAAGGGGACATGAATCTGTTGTGTCTTGTATGAATTGTTTTTTTACACGTTAAGTTTGTTCTGCCGAACAAGGAATCCGCACCTTGTTATCCCGAAATTTTCAAGCTCGAGTATCTTTTGTCTCACCTGCTTTGAAACTCCCGCCTCTTCAACCCGCGCCGCGCCTTGTTATCCCGAAATTTCGACGCGCGCGAAAACTCCCTCCTCATCCGAAATCGTTCCCGCAGCCCAGACACGCGAAATCCCCCTTCTACCCCTCAGCTGGAAATGAAGCTCCACGTCGCTGTATCAAAACCGGTGGGGGTATGCTGGTAACTTACCCAACATTATGAACAAGCGCATCCCTAAGCTTGGCTCCCCCCCCCCCCCCCCCCCCCCCCCATTCGTACACCGAGGCCGCCAAAACCCACGCTCCTCCATCGGCCTCTCGACCGCCGCCCAGCCGGAGACTCTTCCCCGACTACGTCGTCCACCGCAACAGCTCACCTTCCCTCATCCACCGCACCGGATGAGGATCCGTCGTTAATCTCGTCGTCCCACCAGATCAGCTGCCCCATCCTCCACCTCCAAGGAGCTGCCCCGATGTTCGCCTAGTCTATCGCGCCACCAATCCCCACAGTGTCGTCTTGACCTGCCCCATCGGAACTGCAACACCCTCACCAATTCCTCCGATGAAGCCGAGGCCAACTCCGCGCCACCAAGGAGGTTCTGCACTCACCGCTGCATTTTATCTTTTATTCGATCCCACGGGGTTGCCGGTGCTCGATACCTAGCAGACATGGCGGGTCTCCATCGACGGCGCCGTCACCGGCCACATCATCCACGACGTCTCCCCCCCCCCCCATGTTGTTGCTTCCTCGGTGGCGACTTCCACAACGGCACTAGTTGCAGCTGCTCCGGCTCTCGCTCACGCCGCAGCTCTGTTCTTGCTATCGGTCGCGCTGCTGCACTGCTCTTGCTTTCGTTCGTGCTACTGCTCTGCTCTTTCTCTTGCTTCCGCTGCTGCTGCTACTGCACGACCTCCGGCAGCTACAGGAGTTGCTGCTTTAGCACTCGCTCGCGGTGCTACTGCACGACTTGCTCTCTGCTAGTGTGTTCCCTGCTCGAGCGTCTGATGATTTAGATCACTGCTTCTCTGCTACTAGTGCTCGAACGCCCTAAACATCTATTGCAATGCTCTGCTACTAGTTCAATTAGTTTCGACGGTAAAATTCAGTTTCGACTGTAAAGTTCATTTTCTTCAGTTAAGTTCAGAGTGAACAGTAATTATAGCATCTGTCGGAGCGGTCGTGGCGCGACTGATGCGTTTTACATCTAGCACTTTTTGGTGATGTATTTTACATCATCTATCGCAGATGATATTAGGGTCCCACTTTAGATTAACATTGTCTGTCTTGTCCTGCTTCAGTCTCGTCGCTATACACCTCATCGGGGCTGATCCAACGATGGAACCATCCATCACAGCGGAGCAGTACCCTCGGCGCCGTTTCCAGAGGCCTCGGATCTTCTTCCCCGCCTCCGACAGTCACACCAGCATCACCATCCTCCACGTCCAACCCAATGATGCTGAGGTCCACAAGGCTATGCCAAAGAGGTCGTACACTCGTCGCATCACTTTGTTACTCTGCATTCACGTCGATCCCTCAGGGATCCTTTGCTATGGAACTACTATTGGTGCAAATATGTTAGAAGGAGTGGAGCAAAGCAAAACTGGAGGATTTTTTTTCCTTTGGTGTCTCTTTCAAAGAAAAAACGTAGGAATTTTATTCACTTGGACGTCCTTTTCAAATTAATATGCATGAAGAATAGAACTAATTGCATTACTGGCATAATAAGATGCTTATTTTTTATTTTCATGTGGTTTGACTTTAATTTGACCATGTTTCTCCATTCATGTGTTCTTCCAATTCATGTGAACCAAACACCCAGGTTGACTGAAATCCTATGTTTCCAAATGCTATGTTTTGCACGTGCATTCCTATCCTATTCCTGTGTTTTTCATGTCCCCGCGTTTATATAATCCTCCAATTCTAAGGAGCCTTACAGATTTACTTCATTTTCAGATAGGCGTCAAAGAAAACTCTGTGTGTTATGTCCTGCTCCTGTCGTGCCATCATCCACCCCACCTAAGGTGCACCGTCCACAGAAGCGTTCACAGCAGCAGAGATCCCCCCTTGCAGACTTCATTTCGCCGCCTCAGATCATCTTCCCCGTTGCCGGCAGCCATGCCAACTGCATTACCATCATCGACAGAGCAGATGAACCTGAGGACTACACAGTTCCGGAAGAGAGGTCGCGGTCTTTCGTGTTTGCTTACGTTATACATCGGTTATTATCACCTGCTACTTTATCATTCAAACTTGAGTTTTGAAATGCCCATGGGTCTCATATCGAGCCAGCAACGAATAGTATATGTCTACTATCTGGTTCATCTGGGGTCTTCTATGTGGTTCATGTTGGGTGGGCAATAAACAATAGATGATCCATTGTCTATCTTTTTAAACTGAAGCTATAATCTACCCGCTATCATTAGTTTTGGATCCATCCACTCGTTTGCTACCATCAGTCTTGATTTTTGCATGCACCCCTTAGGTCTTACAAAATCTAACTATTTTTTTATTATGCATGTCAGATATTGTACACAATCGTACTAAACATGTAGAGAAAAAGAGAAGACCGTTGTGTGGGTATATAATGTCATGCAGACGCCGCTCCATGGTGGGCGAAGTGCCCCCCCTCCTGCATTTCCATATTGTATTCTAGAGGAAGATAACTGTTCAGATGGGGATTCAGAAGGAGCCGACCACGCCTGTTTACCACCTGAGGTGTTTGCTCTAACCTGGCATGCTGATGTTGGTCATATCATGCATATGGCGCCTTGCATTGCTTACATTATACCTCTTATATGTCATCAGCTTAGTTTAGATTTGCTTTCTGTGAATGCCACCTGTTTGGTTTCTATATCATACTCCCACTATTCCTAAATATTTGTCTTTTTAGAGATTTCAACAAGTGACTACATACGAAACAAAATGAGTGAATCTACACTCTAAAATATGTCTATATACATCCGTATGTGCTAGTCCATTTGAAATCTCTAAAAAAGACAAATATTTAGGAACAGAGGGAGTATATGGGAATTATGCAATGCCATCTTCTTTAGCCAGGCATCATATACGTGAATCATGCAATGCCATCTTGTTTAGCCAGTCATCGTATATGTGAATTGTATCGTGCCATATTTTTTTCCATAATGTATTCCATTTGTCAACAATGTTTATACATTCATATACTCTTCCTGTGCATCAACCATTTGAGTCGGTCATGGGAAAATCTGGAGTGAAAACAAGGTCTTCTGAGCAGTCAGTGCTACATGTCGATGTAGATTTCTTGCTGGTTATAGATAGCTCCTCAGAGGAGGATTCAGAGACAGATGACCAGTCGTATCCCCCCCCCCCCCGAGGTGCATGCTCTAACTTGGCTGGGTTATATTGCTCATATCACATATGGTGTTTTGCATTGCCATGCCATCTGCTTAGATTAGACATGCTTTGTGTGAATGCCTCATGTTTGCTTTCTATATCAGATATGTGAATTATGCAATGCCATGTTTTTAGCCAGTTATCATATATGTTAATTATGCACCGCCATGTAGCCAGGCATCATATATGTGAATTATCTCATGCCATCTTTTTTTCATTACGTATTCCATTTGTCGACAATCTGTGTATATTGAACTACTATTCATGTGTATCAGCCATTTGAGCCGGTTATGGAAAAATCTGGAGTGAAAACAAGGTCTTCAGAGCAGGCAATGGTACTTGTTGAAGCATATATCTCGATGGTTACAGGGAGCTCCTTAGAGAGGGTTCAGAGACAGATGACCAGTCCTATATCCCACCTGAGGTGTATGCTCTAAGTTGCAATGTTTTATATTTATCATATGATGCATATGGTGTCTTGCATTGCTTAGTTTAGACATCATATGCACAATATTGAATTCCATCTGCTTAGTTTAGAGATCATACATGCGAGTGCCAGCTGCTTAGTATATGAATCAATTATGTCAATTATATCATGCCATCCTGTATACTTAGACAACATGTATGTGAATTATTTCATCCCAACCTATTTTAGAAAGACATCATATAGTTTTGTCATGTCATACTGTTTAGGTACTCATCATATGTTGAATTATGCCATTATATCCTGTTAAGTTATCCATCATATATCTGAAACTGTGTCATGATATCCTGTTTAGTTAGGCATCATATATGTGAAATTGTGTCATGTTGTCCTGTTTGGTTAGACAACATATATGTGAATTACCACATCTGTCTATCATACAATGTCTGTACATTCAATTTCTTTTCTTGTTTATCAGCCATTTGAATTGGAGGGGGTGATGGCAGTATCTAAGGGAGCAAAAACCCATTCTTCACAAAATACAGTGCTACCCGTCGATGCAGATAGAACCATGGTTGTACTGGCCCACAAACTAGCCCCACCACACATAATCGAGACTCTTCCAGATTGCACACTTACACTGTTGGGCAGAGAACCAGCTACAACCCATCTAACTGCAACCCCAGCGGATAGTAACCCACTTCTAGTTGACAAAGCACCATGTCCACCCCAAAGTATCCCCACATGAGCAGTTTGTAAAGCTACTGCAGTGCCCAAAGCACGAAGACCACCACAGCTAACCCAAACTCCACGTTTAAAGAAGAAGAGCAATTGTTCTCAGGTCAGATTCCGTAGCTATGGTCAATACTCCTTTGCTATTGCATCATTGTATTTACTCATACCAACTACTTTCGAATTTGAAGGATCCAATTGAAACTCCAATGGCGCAATAGGTATGTTTTAAAGCTATTTCTCTAACTGGATTGCTGTTCTAACTTCTTGCTCGATGTTGATTTCAGTTTAAGTTGTATAAACAGTTATGTTCTCATGTGACACACATTACAAGTACTGCCAATGCTGTGTAGTTTCTCACACTTATATTTTGTCTATGCTGTTGTGTCTTAAAAATATATGAGTTGAACTGTGTCTCTATCTTGATTAGGCAACATAAAGTAGAATGATATGGACAATACAGTGACCATAGTACATAGATATATGTTTGTTTCATGTTGTTATCCTGTCCACCTTACTACTGAACCGGTTTACCAAAATGAGTTCCGTATACTACAAGCTAAACCTGTGATGTGTCTTCTTGTTTCTCTTGTAGTATTCCAACAGAATATTGGAGAAGAGCACCCCACTATGCAATGGTAGAGAAAGTAATGCAGATAAGGTTCAAGATAGTGAGACAAACCTGTTGGTCTCCAAGAAAGGTGATAAAAATGATCTTATAGACAATGAGAAAACCCCACAGTCCTGCGTTGATGTAGTGTTCGAGTTACTGGCCAGTACCGCTGGCACAAGCTCTTCGAACTCGCTGCCTGAATCACTTCGGCTTCTTCAGTCTCAGCTACAAGCTGAAAGGCATCAGTCAGCTGTGCTGCGGCAAGAAGCCGAAGGACTGAGGAAGTCCCTGCAGAATTTAGATGCGTACTTTCTTGTGCAACAGCAAGCGCCGGAGGATTTAAGCGCCAAACAAGAGAAAGTTAATATGCTTGCTAAGCATCTTGCCAGCATTATGGGTACCCAGGATATTGTTTCTTGAGCTCTTCTGAAGTGGTTTCAGTTCTGGACTTGTTTTGCTGTGGCGTTTATATGCTGCTTTGTTCCCTATATTTGCACTGGTGGCGAACTTTGATGCCCAGTGGATGTAATATGTGTAATAGCTGTGATAGCCTAGCATAAGTTGCTTGCTTATTTATTTCCTTGTTGTCTTGTTTATTTGTTTGCTTGTAGTCAGTGCAGTTCTGTTTTTGCAGTTTGCTAGTGGCCGCAATAACCTATTTTTTAAAACTAGGCCACAATAACCATGGGCTACATATTTACTGTAGTGGCACTGGGCCTCCTACCGGCCATAGAAACAATGGGCCTTCCACGGGCCGTAGACACAATGGGCTTTCTACGGGCCGTATCATCAATGGGCCTTATATGGGCCGGCTTATCGATCGGCCAAACATGGGCCAATAACAGAACGCATTATGGCCGTAAACGGGCTAGAGTTGGAATCGCCCGTTCATGGGCCGACCATAACGGGCCATCATTAATAGGCCTTATTTGATGACGCTACGAAAACGGCCCAACGTATTGACGGGCCACAAATGGCCCGACTGTAACAACGGGCTGAATTTGGCCCACAAGCAGAAAATGACAGTAATGGGCCGTAAGTAACCGAATGCTGGAAATGAGCCCAAGAATAAATGGGCTCTGAGAAGGCCGAAAGATAACATGGGCTGGAAACGGCCCAATGGAATAATGGGCCGTTAATGGGTATAAAGTGATACACTGTTCATTACGGGCCAGTTTCACCACGGGCCACTAATGGGTATAAAGTGATGCACTGTTTATCGCGGGCCAGTTTCACCGCGGGCCGTTAATGGGCCCAGAGTTACAAAGGGCCTCATATGGGCCGAAAGACGTCATGGGCCATACATGGGCCAGAAGTGAAAATGGGTTGGAATCATATTGGATGGCCCAGATGACGCTATTGGGCCTAATTCGGATAGGGCGTAACGGGCCTTGGGTTAGCGGGCTATAAATAGGCTATATGCGAACAGGTCGTTAACACGCTTTCCATGGGCCAGCCCGCCACCTTTTGACCAAGTCAAATGGGCCGGCCTTTTCACAGGAATGGGCCTCTGTTGGGCCGTGCCACATGTCGACGCATCATAAGCGCCTTCTGTCCAATGAGTGGATGACATCTGTCCCAACGATGAGCCGACACGTGTTTCCTCCAACCAATGATGATTTTACACGTGGAAAATACCCATTGGTCGGGGCTGCTAACGGGTTATCGGATCCAAAACCCGGCCCGATAGCTTAACGGCGTTCCGTTATGGTGGATTCCACGTGTCGGTCACCTTTGACGAAAGCACTTCTGTGACGCGTGATTTATCGTCATGGAAGTGGACACTTCCATGATGATAATTTTGGTAATATCATGGAACACTTCTACGACAGCACATGTATGACTATCTTGATTCTGTCATAAAATCGTCATGGATGTACATGCATTACAAAAAACGCGACCTACTGTGACAAACACGTATCATCACGGAAGTGTATTTTTTTGTAGTGTAATGATGTGATCCCGTTAATCAAATGACAACTCATGTCTATGGCTAGGAAACTTAACCATCTTTGATTCAACGAGCTAGTCAAGTAGAGGCATACTAGTGGCACTCTGTTTGTCTATGTATTCACACATGTACTAAGTTTCCGGTTAATACAATTCTAGCATGAATAATAAACATTTATCATGAATTAAGGAAATAAATAACAACTTTATTATTGCCTCTAGGGCATATTTCCTTCAGTCTCCCACTTGCACTAGAGTCAATAATCTAGTTCACATCACCATGTGATTTAACACCAATATTCACATCTGTATGCGATTAATACCCATAGTTCACATCGTCATGTGATCAACACCCAAAGGGTTTACTAGAGTCAATAATCTAGTGCACATCGCTATGTGATTAACACCTAAAGAGTACTAAGGTGTGATCATGTTTTGCTCGTGAGAGAAGTTTAGTCAACGGTTCTGTCACATTTAGAGCCTTATGTATTTTGCAAATATTCTATGTCTTCAATGCTCTATACAGAGCTACTCTAGCTAATAGCTCCCACTTTCAATATGTATCTAGATTGAGACTTAGAGTCATCTGGATTGGTATAAAAACTTGCATCGATGTAACTCTTTACGATGAGCTCTTTTATCACCTCCATAATCGAGTAATATTTCCTTGGTCCTCACTAAGGATATTCTTGACCGCTGTCCAGTGATCTACTCCTAGATCAACGTACTCCCTTGCCAAACTCAGAGCAAGGTATACAATAGGTCTGGTACACAGCACATCATACTTTATAGAACCTATG
Source organism: Triticum aestivum (assembly GCF_018294505.1). Lineage (NCBI taxonomy): Eukaryota > Viridiplantae > Streptophyta > Magnoliopsida > Poales > Poaceae > Triticum > Triticum aestivum. The sequence goes on from NC_057798.1 coordinate 622,566,423, forward strand.
ACTGAAACATAGGGAATGACTTTTCATTCTCTTTCTATTTTCTGCCATGGTTGGGTTTTGACTCTAACTCAACTTCACACCTTTTAACACACGCAAGAACTCCTTCTTTGACTGTTCCATTTTGAACTACTTCAAAAACTTATCAAGGTATGTACTCATTGAAAAATCTTATCAAGCGTCTTGATCTATCTTTATAGATATTGATGCTCAATGTGTAAGCAGCTTCACTAAGGTCTTTCTTTGAAAAACTCCTTTCAAACACACCTTTATGCTTTCCAGAAAAATATACATTATTTCTGATCAACAATATGTCATTCACATATACTTATCAGAAAGGTTGTAGTGCTCCCACTCACTTTCCTGTAAATATAGGCTTCACCGCAAGTCTGTATAAAACTATATGCTTTGATCAACTCATCAAAGCGTATATTCCAACTATGAGATGCTTGCACTAGTCTATAGATGGATCACTAGAGCTTGCACACTTTGTTAGCACCTTTAGGATTGACAAAACCTTATGGTTGCATCATATACAACTCTTCTTTAATGACCCATTAAGGAATGCAGTTTTGACATCCATTTGCCAGATTTCATAAAATGTGGCAATTGCTAACATGATTCGGACAGACTTAAGCATCGATACGAGTGAGAAAATCTCATCGTATTCAACACCTTGAACTTGTCGAAAAACTTTTTTGCGACAATTCGAGCTTTGTAGATAGTAACACTACTATCAGCGTCCATCTTCCTCTTGAAGATCCATTTATTCTCAATGACTCGCCGATCATCGGGCAATTCAACCAAAGTCCACACTTTGTTCTCATATATGGATCCCATCTCAGATTTCATGGCCTCAAGCCATTTCGCAGAATCTGGGCTCATCATCGCTTCCTCATAGTTCGTAGGTTCATCATGGTCTAGTAACATGACTTCCAGAATAGGATTACCGTACCACTCTGGTGCGGACTGTACTTTGGAAGACCTACGAGGTTCTGTAGTAACTTAATCTGAAGTTTCATGATCATCATCATTAGCTTCCGCACTAATTGGTGTAGGAATCACTCGAACTGATTTCTATGATGAACTACTTTCCAATTCGGGAGAAGGTACAATTACCTTATCAAGCTCTACTTTCCTCCCACTCACTTCTTTCGAGAGAAACTCCTTCTCTAGAAAGGGTCCATCTTAGCAACGAATATCTTGCCTTCAGATCTGTGATAGAAGGTGTACCCAACAGTTTCCTTTGGGTATTCTATGAAGATGCACTTCTCCGATTTGGGTTCGAGCTTATCAGGTTGAAACTTTTTCACATGAGCATCACAGCCCCAACCTTTAAGAAACAACAACTTTGGTTTCTTGCCAAACCACAGTTCATAAGGCATCGTCTCAACGGATTTTGACGGTGCCCTATTTAAAGTGAATGCAGCTGTCTCTAATGCATAACCCCAAGATGATAGTGGTAAATGGGTAAGATACATCATAGATCACACCATATCCAATAAAGTGCGGTTACGACGTTCGGACACACCATTACGCTGTGGTGTTCCATGTGGCGTGAGCTGTGAAACTATTCCACATTGTTTTTAAATGAAGGTCAAACTCGTAACTCAAATATTCTCCTCTATGATCAGATTGTAGAAAATTTATTTTCTTGTTATGATGATTCTCCACTTCACTTTGAAATTCTTTGAACTTTTCAAATATTTCAGACTTGTGCTTCATTAAGTAGATATACTCATATCTGCTCAAATCATCTGTGAAGGTCAGAAAATAACGATACCTGCCACGAGCATCAACCCTCATTGGACTGCATACATCGGTATGTATTATTTCCAACAAGTCAATAGCTGGTTCCATTGTTCCAGAGAATGGAGTTTTAGTCATCTTGCCCAAAAGACACGGTTCGCAAGCATCAAATGATTCATAACCAAGTGATTCCAAAAATCCATCTTTATGGAGTTTCTTCATGCGCTTTACACCGACATGACCCAAACGGCAGTGCCACAAATAAGTTGCACTATCATTATCAACTTTGCATCTTTTGGCATCAATATTATGAACATGTGTATCACTACGATCGAGATCCAACAAACTATTTTCATTGGGTGTATGACCGTCGAAGGTTTTATTCATGTAAATAGAACAACAATTATTCTCTGACTTTAAATGAATAACCATATTGCAATAAACATGATCAAATCATATTCATGCTCAATGCAAATGCCAAATAACATTTATTTAGGTTTAACATTAATCCCGAAAGTATAGGGAGTGTGGGATGATGATCATATTAATCTTGGAACCACTTCCAACACACATCGTCACTTCACCCTCAAGTAGTCTCTGTTTATTCTGTAACTCCTATTTTGAGTTGCTATTTTTAGCAACCGAACAAGTATCAAATACCCAGGGGCTACTATAAACACTAGTAAGGTACACATAAATAACCTGTATATCAAATATACCCTTGTTCACTTTGCCATCCTTCTTATCCACCAAATATTCAGGCATTTCCGCTTCCAGTGACTATTTCCTTTGCAGTAGAAGCACTCAGTTTCAGGCTTTGGTCCAACTTTGGGCTTCTTTATGGGAGTGACAACTTGCTTGTCATTCTACTTGAAGTTCCTTTTCTTTCCCTTTGCCCTTTTCTTCAAACTAGTGGTCTTGTCGATCATCAACACTTTGATGCTCTTTCTTGATTTCAACCTTCGTCGATTTCAACATCACGAAGAGCTCGGGAATCGTTTTCGTCATCCCTTGCATACTATAGTTCATCACGAAGTTCTAGTAACTTGGTGATGGTGACTAGAGAACTCTGTCAATCACTATCTTATCTGGAAGATTAACTCCCACTTGATTCAAGTGATTGTAGTACCCAGACATTCTAAGCACATGCTCACTAGTTGAGTGATTCTCCTCCTTCTTTTAGGCAAAGTACCTGTCAGAGGTCTCATACCTCTTGACACGGGCATGAGTCTGAAATACCAATTTCATATCTTGAAACATCTCATATGCTCCATGACGTTTCAAAAACGTTTTTGAAGTCCCGGTTCTAGGCCGTAAAGCATGGTGCACAAAACTTTCAAGTAGTCATCATATTGAGCTAGCCAAACGTTCATAACGTCTGCATCTGCTCCTGCAATAGGTCTATCACCTAGTGGTACCTCAAGGACATAATTCTTTTGAGCAGCAATGAGGATAAGCCTCAGATCACGGACTCAGTCCGCATCATTGCTATTATCATCTTTCAAATATGTTTTATCTAGGAACACATATAAAACATAGGGAAGCAACAACGTGAGCTATTGATCTACAACATTATTTGCAAAATACTATCAGGACTAAGTTCATGATAAATTAAAGTGCAATTAATCATGTTACTTAAGAACTCCCACTTAGATAGACATCCCTCTAATCATCTAAGTGATCACGTGATCCAAATCAACTAAACCAATTCCGATCATCACGTGAAATGGAGTAGTTTTCAATGGTGAACATCACTATGTTGATCATATCTACTATATGATTCACGTTTGACCTTTCGGTCTTGGTGTTCCGAGGCCATATCTGCATATGCTAGGCTCGTCAAGTTTAACCTGAGTATTTCTGCGTGTGCAAAACTGGCTTGCACCCGTTGCAGGCGAACATTGAGCTTATCATAGCCGATCATCACATGGTGTCTCGGCACGACGAACTTTGGCAACGGTGCATACTCAGGGAGAACACTTATACCTTGAAATTTAGTGAGAGATCATCTTATAATGCTACTGTCAATCAAAGCAAAATAAGATGCATAAAAGATAAACATCACATGCAATCAATATAAGTGATATGATATGGCCATCATCATCTTGTGCCTTTGATCTCCATCTCCAAAGCACCGTAATGATCACCATTATCACCGGCGCGGCACCTTGATCTCCATCGTAGCATCGTTGTCGTCTCGCCAACTATTGCTTCTACAACTATAGCTACCACTTAGTGATAAAGTAAAGCAATTACAGGGCAATTGCATTGCATACAATAAAACGACAACCATATGGCTCCTTCCAGTTGCCGATAACTCTGTTACAAAACATAATCATCTCATACAATAAAATTTAGCATCATGTCTTGACCATATCACATCACAACATGCCCTGCAAAAACAAGTTAGACGTCCTCTACTTTGTAGTTGCAAGTTTTACGTGGGTGCTACGGGCTGAGCAAGAACCGTTCTTACCTACGCATAAAAACCACAATGATATTTCGTCAACTTAGTGTTGTTTTAACCTTCAACAAGGACCGGGCGTAGCCACACTCGATTCAACTAAAGTTGGAGAAACTGACAACCGCCAGCCACCTATGTGCAAAGGACGTCGGTAGAACCAGTCTCGTGTAAGCGTACGCGTAATGTCGGTCCGTGCCGCTTCATCCAACAATACCGCCAAATCAAAGTATGACATGCTGGTAAGCAGTATGACTTGTATCACCCACAACTCACTTGTGTTCTACTCGTGCATATAACATCTACGCATAAACCTGACTCGGATGCCACTGTTGGGAACGTAGTAATTTCAAAAAAAATCCTACGCACACGCAAGATCATGGTGATGCATAGCAACGAGAGGGGAGAGTGTCGTCCACGTACCCTCGTAGACCGTAAGCGGAAGCGTTATGACAACGTGGTTGATGTAGTCGTACGTCTTCACGGTCGACCGATCCAAGTACCGAACATACGTCACCTCCGCGATCTGCACATGTTCAGCTCGGTGACGTCCCACGAACTCACAATCTAGTAGAGCTTCGAGGGAGAGTTCCATCAGCACGACGGCGTGATGACGGTGTTGATGAAGCTACCGACGCAGGGCTTCGCCTAAGCACTGCTACGATATGACCGAGGTGGATCATGGTGGAGGGGGGCACCGCACACGGCTAAAGATTAATGATCAACTTGTGTGTCCATGGGGTGCCCCCCTCCCCTGTATATAAAGGAGTGTAGGGGGGAGGGTCGGCCCTCCTATGGCGCGCCCTGGAGGATTCCTACTCCCACCGGGAGTAGGATTCCCCCCCTTCCAAGTAGTAGGAGTAGGAGAGAAGGAAAGGGAAGAGAGAAGAGAAGGAAGGAGGGGGCGCCGCCCCTCCCCCTAGTCCAATTCAGACTAGGCCTTGTGGGGGGTGCACGGCCTGCCTCTCTCTCTCTCTCTCTCCCTTGAAACCCAATAAGGCCCATATACTCCCCGGTGAATTCCCGTAACTCTGCAGTACTCTGATAAATACCTGAATCACTCGGAACCTTTCCGATGTTCGAATATAGTCGTCCAATATATCGATTTTTATGTCTCGACCATTTCAAGACTCCTCGTCATGTCCCCGATCTCATCCGGGACTCCAAACTATCTTCGGTACATCAAAACACATAAACTCATATTACCGATCGTCACCGAACGTTAAGCGTGCGGACCCTACGGGTTCAAGAACTATGTAGACATGACCGAGACACGTCTCTGGTCAATAACCAATAGCGGAACCTGGATGCTCATATTGGCTCCTACATATTCTACGAAGATCTTTATCGGTCAAACCGCATAACAACATGCGTTGTTTCCTTTGTCATCGGTATGTTACTTGCCTGAGATTCGATCGTCGGTATCTCAATACCTAGCTCAATATCGTTACTGGCAAGTCTCTTTACTCATTTCGTAATGCATCATCCCACAACTAACTCATTAGTCACATTGCTTGCAAGGCTTATAGTGATGTGCATTACCGAGAGGGCCCAGAGATACCTCTCTGATAATCGGAGTGACAAATCCCAATCTTGATCTATGCCAACTCAACATACACCATCGGAGACACCTGTAGAGCACCTTTATAATCACCCAGTTACATTTGACGTTTGGTAGCACACACAGTGTTCCTTCGGTATTCGGGAGTTGCATAATCTCATAGTCATAGGAACATGTATAAGTCATGAAGAAAGCAATAGCAACAAACTAAATGATCAAGTGCTAAGCTAACGGAATGGGTCAAGTCAATCACATCATTCTCTAATGATGTGATCCCGTTAATCAAATGACAACTCATGTCTATGGCTAGGAAACTTAACCATCTTTGATTCAACGAGTTAGTCAAGTAGAGGCATACTAGTGACACTCTGTTTGTCTATGTATTCACACATGTACTAAGTTTCTGGTTAGTACAATTCTAGCATGAATAATAAACATTTATCATGAATTAAGGAAATAAATAATAACTTTATTATTGCCTCTAGGGCATATTTCCTTCAGCTAGTGAGTGTCTGTTTCTCCAACTTTAGTTGAATCGAGTTTGATTACGCCCGGTCCTTGTTGAAGGTTAAAATAGCACACTTGACGAAAAATCGTTGTGGTTTTGATGTGTAGGTAAGAACGGTTCTTGCTAGAAGCCCGTAGCAGCCACGTAAAACTTGCAACAACAAAGTAGAGGATGTCTAACTTGTTTTTGCAGGGCTTGTTGTGATGTGATATGGTCAAGACATGATGTGTTGTATGGGATGATCATGTTTTATTAAAGTTATCGGCAACTGGCAGGAGCCTTATGGTTGTCTCTTTATTGCATAAGATGCAAGCGCCATATAATTGCTTTACTTTATCACTATGCGATAGCAATAGTGGGCGAGACGACCATGTGATGACACATTGATAAAGAGCAAGATGATGGAGATCATGGTGTCATGCCGGTGACGATGGAGATCATGATGGTACTTCGGAGATGGAGATCAAAGGCACAAGATGACGATGGCCATATCGTGTCACATATTTTGATTGCATGTGATGTTTATCTTTTATATTCTTATTTTTGCTTAGTTCGGCGGTAGCATTATAAGATGATCCCTTACTAAAATTTCAAGTTATAAGTATTCTTCCTGAGTATGCATCGTTGCGGCAGTTCTTCGTGTTGAGACACCATGTGATGATCGGGTGTGATAGGCTCTACGTTCACATACAATGGGTGCAAGCCAGTTTTGCACACGCAGAATACTCGGGTTAAACTTGACAAGCCTAGCATATGCAGATATGGCCTTGGAACACTGGAGACCGAAAGGTCGAGCATGAATCATATAGTAGATATGATCAACATAGTGATGTTCACCATTGAAAAATACTCCATCTCATGTGATGACCGGACATGGTTTAGTTGATTTGGATCACGTGATCATTTAGATGACTATAGGGATGTCTATCTAAGTGGGAGTTCTTAAGTAATATGATTAATTAAACTTTAATTTATCATGAACTTAGTCCTGATTGTATTTTGCAAATTATGTTGTAGATCAATAGCTCGCATTATAGCTTCCCTATGTTTTTATATGTTCCTAGAGAAAACTAAGTTGAAATATGATAGTAGAAATGATGCGGACTGGGTCCGTGATCTGAGGTGTATCCTCATTACTGCACAAAAGAATTATGTCCTTGATGCACCGCTAGGTGACATACCTATTGCAGGAGCAGATGCAGACGTTATGAACATTTGGCTAGCTCAGTATGATGACTACTTGATAGTTTAGTGCACCATGCTTTACGGCTTAGAACCGGGACTTCAAAAACGTTTTTGAAACGTCACGGAGCATATGAGATGTTCCAAGAACTGAAATTTGTATTTCAGACTCATGCCCGTGTCAAGAGGTATGATACCTCTGACACGTACTTTGTCTAAAAGATAGAAGAGAATTGCTCAACTAGTGAGCATGTGCTCACAATGTCTGGGTACTACAATCACTTGAATCAAGTGGGAGTTAATCTTCCAGATAAGATAGTGATTGACAGAGTTCTCTAGTCACCATCACCAAGTTACTAGAACTTCATGATGAACTATAGTATGCAAGGGATGACAAAAATGATTCCCGAGCTCTTCGTGATGCTGAAATCAATGAAGGTAGAAATCAAGAAAGAGCATCATGTGTTGATGATTAAACAAGACCACTAGTTTCAAGAAAAGGGCAAAGGGAAAGAAAGGGAACTTCAAGAAGAATGACAAGCAAGTTGTCACTCCCGTGAAGAAGCCGAAAGCTGGACCTCAGCCTGAAACTGAGTGCTTCTACTGCAAAGGAAATGGTCACTGGAAGCGGAGTTACCCCAAATATTTTGGTGGATAAGAAGGATGGAAAAGTGAACAAAGGTATATTTGATATACAAGTTATTGATGTGTACCTGGTGTTCATAGTAGCCCCTGGGTATTTTATACTTGTTTGGTTGCTAAGGTTAGTAACTCAAAACAGGAGTTACAGAATAAACAGAGACTAGTTGAGGGTGAAGTGATGATGTGTGTTGGAAGTGGTTCCAAGATTGATATGATCATCATCGCACACTCCCTATATTTTAGGGATTAGTGTTGAACCTAAATAAATGTTATTTGGTGTTTAAGTTGAGCTTGAATATGATTAGATCATGTTTATTGCAATACAGTTATTCATTTAAGACAGAGATTAATTATTATTCTGTTTACATGAATAAAACCTTCTATGGTCATACACACAATATTGATGGTTTGTTAAATCTCGATCGTAGTGATACACATAATCATAATATTGATGCCAAAAGATGCAAAGTTGATAATGATAGTGCAACTTATTTGTGGCACTGTTGTTTGGGTCATATCAGTGTAAAGCGCATGAAGAAACTCCATAAAGATGGAATTTTGGAATCACTTGATTATGAGTCATTTGATACTTGCAAACCGTGCCTTATGGGCAAGATGACTAAAACTCCATCCTCAGGAACAATGGAACGAGCTACTGACTTATTGGAAATAATACATACTGATGTATGCGGTCCAATGAGTATTGAGGCTCGTGGCGGGTATCATTATTTTCTTACCTTCATAGATGATTTGAGCAGATATGGTTATATCTACTTGATGAAGCATAAGTCTGAAACATTTGAAAAGTTCAAAGAATTTCAGAGTGAAGTGGAAAATCATCGTAACAAGAAAATAAAGTTTCTACGATCTGATTGTGGAGGAGAATATTTGAGTTACGAGTTTGATCTTCATTTGAAACAACATGGGATAGTTTCACAACTAACGCCACCTGGAATACCACAGCGAAATGGCATGTCCGAACGTCGTAACCGTACTTTATTGGATATGGTGTGATCTATGATGTCTCTTACTGATTTACCGCTATCATTTTGGGGTTATGCTTTAGAGACAGCTGCATTCACTTTAAATAGGGCACCATCAAAATCCGTTGAGACGACGCCTTATGAACTGTGGTTTGGCAAGAAACCAAAGTTGTCATTTCTTAAAGTTTGGGGTTGTGATGCTCATGTGAAAAAGTTTCAACCTGATAAGCTCGAACCCAAATCGGAGAAGTGCATCTTCATAGAATACCCAAAGGAAACTGTTGGATACACCTTCTATCACAGATCCGAAGGCAAGATATTCGTTGCTAAGATGGATCCTTTCTAGAGAAGGAGTTTCTCTCGAAAGAAGTGAGTGGGAGGAAAGTAGAGCTTGATAAGGTAATTGTACCTTCTCCTGAATTGGAAAGTAGTTCATCATAGAAATCAGTTCCAGTGATTCCTACACCAATTAGTGAGGAAGCTAATGATGATGATCATGAAACTTCAGATTAAGTTACTACAGAACCTCGTAGGTCTTCCAAAGTACAGTCCGCACCAGAGTGGTACGGTAATCCTATTCTGGAAGTCATGTTACTAGACCATGATGAACCTACGAACTATGAGGAAGCGATGATGAGCCCAGATTCTGCGAAATGGCTTGAGGCCATGAAATCTGAGATGGGATCCATATATGAGAACAAAGTGTGGAATTTGGTTGACTTGCCCGATGATCGGCGAGTCATTGAGAATAAATGGATCTTCAAGAGGAAGACGGACACTGATAGTAGTGTTACTATCTACAAAGCTCGAATTGTCGCAAAAAGTTTTTCGACAAGTTCAAGGTGTTGAATATGATGAGATTTTCTCACTCGTATTGATGCTTAAGTCTGTCCGAATCATGTTAGCAATTGCCACATTTTATGAAATCTGGCAAATGGATGTCAAAAATGCATTCCTTAATGGATTATTAAAGAAGAGTTGTATATGATGCAACCAGAAGGTTTTGTCAATCCTAAAGGTGCTAACAAAGTGTGCAAGCTCCAGTGATCCATCTATGGACTGGTGCAAGCATCTCATAGTTGGAATATACGCTTTGATGAGTTGATCAAAGCATATAGTTTTATACAGACTTGCGGTGAAGCCTGTATTTACAGGAAAGTGAGTGGGAGCACTACAACCTTTCTGATAAGTATATGTGAATGAGATATTGTTGATATGGCAAATGGATGTCAAAACTGCATTCCTGAATGGATTTCTGGAAGAAGAGTTGTATATGATGCAACCAGAAGGTTTTGTCAATCCAAAGGGTGCTAACAAACTGTGCAAGCTCCGGCGATCCATTTATGGGCTGGTGCAAGCCTCTCGGAGTTGGAATAAATGCTTTGATAGTGTGATCAAAGCATATGGTTTTATACAGACTTTTGGAGAAGCCTGTATTTACAAGAAAGTGAGTGGGAGCTCTGTAGCATGTCGGATGACATATTGTTGATTGGAAATGATATAGAATTTCTGGATAGCATAAAGGGATACTTGAATAAGAGTTTTTTTTACAATGAAAGACCTCGGTGAAGCTGGTTACATATTGGGCATCAAGATCTATAGAGATAGATCAAGACGCTTGATAAGATTTTTCAATGAGTAAACACCTTGATAAGTTTTTGAAAGAGTTCAAAATGGATCAGTCAAGAAGGAGTTCTTGTCTGTATTACAAGGTGTAAAGTTGAGTAAGACTCAAAGCCCGACCACGGCAGACGATAGAAAGAGAATGAAAGTCATTCCCTATGCCACAGTCATAGGTTCTTTAAAGTATGTTGTGTTGTGTACCAGGCCCATTGTGTACCTTGCAATGAGTTTGGCAAGGGGGTACAATACTGATCTAAGAGTAGATCACTGGATAGCGGTCAAAATTATCCTTAGTGAGGACTTCTCGGTTATGGAGGTGATAAAGAGTTCGTCGTAAAGAGTTACGTTGATGCAAGTTTTTTCACCGATCCAAATGACTCTAAGTCTCAATCTGGATACATACTGAAAGTGGGAGCAATTAGCTAGAGTAGCTCCATACAGAGCATTGTAGACATAGAATATTTGCAAAACACATACGGCTCTAAATGTGACAGACCCGCTGACTAAACTTCTAGGGACAATTGCATTTTTACCCCTAGTTGGTTCCTACCCACGGGTTTTGCCCTTACTTTTCGAGCTTGCTCAGTTTTGCCCTTACCTTTTCCATCGAGGTCCCTCGAATGCCCTTTGACCGTTTGACCAAAACTTTGAAAATTCATAACTAATTCGTATGAACTCAGAAAAATGCAAATAAGATATCAAAATATTCAGATAAACATTACATTTATGGGCATATCATTTGCATTCAGGATAAAAGCATCGTTTAAACTACCCGAGGTAATTAATGTTATTAACATTATTAAAAATAAATAGGTATAAACAATATTTTTTTCGTGAATAAAAATTATATGCAAATGTAGGTGATGTCTATTTGCATTTTCCTGAGTTCGTATCAACTTGTTATGAAGTTTCCAAATAATGGTCAAAGTCGTTAGAACATTCATAACAAGTTGATACAAACTCATAAAAATGTAAATAAGTTATCAGGATGTTTAGAAAACATCACCTACATTTGCATGTAATTTTTATTCATGAAAAAAATATTGTTTATACCTATTTATTTTTAATAATGTTAATAATATTAATTACCTTGGGTAGTTTAAACAATGCTTTTGTCCTGAATGCAAATGATATGCCCATAAAGGTAATGTTTATCTGAACATTTTGATATCTTATTTGCATTTTTCTGAGTTTGTATGATTTAGTTATGAATTTTTAAAGTTTTGGTCAAATAGTCAAAGGGCATCCGAGGGACCTCGATGGAAAAAGTAAGGGCAAAACTGAGCAAGCTCGAAAAGTAAGGGCAAAACCCATGGGTAGGAACCAACTAGGGGTAAAAATGCAATTGTCCCCTTCTATCATAAGCAAAACATGATCGCACCTTAGTAATCTTTGGGTGTTAATCACATAGCAATGTGAACTAGATTATTGACTATAGCGAACCCTTTGGTTGTTGGTCACATGGCGATGTGAACTATGGGTGTTAATCACATACATATGTGAACTATTGATGTTAAATCACATGGCGATGTGAACTAGATTATTGACTCTAGTGCAAGTGGGAGACTGAAGGAAATATGCCCTAGAGGCAATAATAAAGTTATTATTTATTTCCTTATTTCATGATAAATGTTTATTATTCATGCTAGAATTGTATTAACCGGAAACTTAGTACATGTGTGAATACATAGACAAAATATATTGTCCCTAGTATGCCTCTACTTGACTAGCTAGTTAATCAAGATGGTTATGTTTCCTAACCATAGACATGTGTTGTCATTTGATGAATGGGATCATATCATTAGGAGAATGATGTGATGGACATGACCCATCTGCTAGCTTAGCATTATGATCGTTACAGTTTCATTGCTACTGCTTTCTTCATGACTTATACATGTTCCTTAGACTATGAGATTATGCAACTCCCGAATACCGGAGGAACACCTTGTGTGCTATCAAACGTCACAATGTAAATGGGTGATTATAAAGATGATCTACAAGTGTCTCTGAAGGTGTTTGTTGGGTTGGCATAGATCGAGATTAGGATTTGTCACTCTGTGTTTCGGAGAGGTATCTCTGGGCCCTCTCGGTAATGCTCATCACTATAAGCCTTGCAAGCAATGTGACTAAAGAGTTATTTAGGGGATGAAGCATTACAGAACGAGTAAAGAGACTTGTCGGTAACGAGATTGAACTAGGTATGATGATACCGATGATCGAATCTTGGGCAAGTAACATACCGATGACAAAGGGAAAAACGTATGTTGTTATGTGGTTTGACCGATAAAGATCTTCGCAGAATATGTAGGAGACAATATGAGCATCTAGGTTCCGCTATTGGTCATTGACCGGAGATGTGGCTCGGTCATGTCTACATAGTTCTCGAACCCGTAGGGTCCGCACGCTTAATGTTCGATGATGATTTGTATTATGGGTTATGTGTTTTGATGACCGAAGTTTGTTCGGAGTCCCGGATGAGAACACGGACATGACGAAGAGTCTTGAAATGGTCAAGACATAAATATTCATATATTGAAAGGCTATATTCGGACATCGGAAAGGTTCCGAGTGATTCGGATCTTTTCCGGAGTACCGGAGAGTTACGAGAATTTGCCGGGGGAAGTTAATGGGACTTATTGGGCTTTAGTGGAGAGAGGGAAGAAGGGCCATGAGGTGACGCGCGCCTCCCCCCTGCCCAAACCGAATTGGACAAGGGGTGGGGGCGCGGCCCCCCCTTTCCTTCTCCCTATCCATCCTTTCCTTCTTCCCTACTCCGAAAAGGAAAGCGAATCCTACTAGGACCCCCTACACTTGGCGCGCCCCTAGGAGGGTTGGCCTCTCTCCCTCCCTCCTTTATATATGTGGGCAGGGGGCACCCCAAAGACACACAAGTTGATCTTTTAGCCACGTGCGGTGCCCCCGTCCACAGTTACACACCTCAGTCATATTGTCGTAGTGCTTAGGCGAAGCCCTGTGTCGGTAACATCATCATCACCGTCGCCACGCCGTCGTGCTGACGGAACTCTTCCTCGGCCTCAACTGGATCAAGAGTATGAGGGACGTCATCGAGCTGAACATGTGCTGAACGCGGAGGTATCGTATGTTCGGTGCTCGGATCGGTTGGACCGCGAAGACATTCGACTACATCAACCGCGTTACTAAACGATTTGACTTTCGGTCTACGAGGGTACGTGGTCACACTCTCCCCCTCGTTGCTATGCATCACCTAGATAGATCTTGCATGATCGTAGGAATTTTTTTGAAATTACTGCGTTCCCCAACACAAAGGGGCTATGAATATACTTGATCAAGTTAAATTTATCAAAGATATAAAGCATTTCATCTCTCCAAATGTTGTATCACTCTCCACTAGGGCACTCTACATCTAAGACTCCCCAATGTAGACACATCCTTCTTCCTCCAATGGTGATTAAACCAAGGTAATGAAGACCAAAACTTTGATACCAATTGAAGTATCGAGAAGGTAGGTCTAGAGGGGAGGTAAATAGACTTTTAACAAGGCAAAGTTGCAGTTTTTGATTTTCTTGGAATTTAGGTAGATTTTAACATAAGTTAAAACACAACTAATACTTGCTACACATGCATATCTGGAATATGGGCATCAGATAAAGAAAAACATGCAAGTGTAAGAAAGTAAAGGGAGGTAGAGATTGAAAGATTAAACACAATGAAGACATGGTGATTTTTTGTGTGGTTTCGATAGGTGGTGCTATCGTACGTCCATATTGATGGAGACTTCAACCCATAGAGGGTAATGGCTGCGCGAGTCCACGGAGGGCTCCACCCATGAAGGGTCCACGAAGAAGCAACCTTGTGTATGCCATCATGGCTTACATCCATGAAGGACTAGCTCACTCGGGTATATCTTCATGAAACATGTGATCTCCTTGCGCTTATAAGCTCCTTGGTTCAACTCCACAAGGTTGGAGGCTCTCAAGTGACACCTAACCAATCTAGGAGACACCACCCTCCAAAAGGTAATAGATGTTGTTGTTCATGATGAACTCCTTGCTCTTGTGCTTCGAAAGATAGTCTCATCAACACTCAATCACTCTCTCACAGATTTGACATGGTAGGAGGAGAAGGATTGAAGTGGAAAGCAACTTGAGGGGGCTAGAAATCAAGGATCAGATCAAATGGTTGGAGTGAAATCCCTTGATCTCAACACAAGTGTGCGTGGTTCTCTCTCAGAAAATGGTTATGGGAAGTGGCAGCTTAGTCCTGGTTGCTCTCTCTGGGAGTACGTGGTGTGGGTGGGTTATATGTAGCCTTCACAAAAATCTAACTGTTACAAACCCTTGTGCACAACTCGGTGAGACTTGGTAAAATACTCGGTGAGACCGACCAATGCAAAATATTTGAACTTTAGGCACTTCGATGAGACCGGATGAATCAACCCAGTGGGGCGACTGATGATAAACTAGGCACTTTTGACGCTTCGATGACATCGATCCATTTCAATCAAAAAATCTGAGATGAAACAAATAGGTTATAGAAGGTTTTCCCGTGCACTTGGTGGGACCGAATGTCATCTCGATGAAACTGAGTTTTCTAGGGTTTAGGCAATGGCTTTGTCAAGTGTATCTCGGTGGGTCCGGGTATGAGTGGATCGGTAGGACCGAGATGAGCTTTAGGGTTTTGGACTGATAGGATTGTGAGGGTGTGGTTGAGGGGTTTTGGAGCAATATCTCTAAGCACTTGAGCAAATGACTCGTGATCAAAACCTCATCCCCTTATAATAGTATTGGCTTTCCTATAGACTCAATGTGATCTTTGATCACTTAACCAAAAAAGTAGTTTTGGAGCTTTTGCCAATGATTGTTCTTGTAGCTTGAGGGGTCCACATCTCCATCTATCTACTTCCCTAGCTTCAATTTTTTCTGGAATATACTTGAGGGAAACATTAGTCCAACAAGATGTATTTTGACATGAATTACCAAAACCACCAATGAAGCAATATGCTTTCACAATGCGAACAAGATGAATGGGTGGCCGGTCGGGGGAGGTCTGGTGAGTTCGGGATGCGTGGCTTGGAGAGGAGGGTGTGAGGCGGCCGACCCTACATGAAGAGGCAGCGACGGGCCGAGGCGGCCGGGCAGCACAACAGGGCGAGGTGGCGCGATGGGGCGGCTGGTGTGGAGGCGGCATGAAACTTCAATGTTGCCTCCCACCAATTTTAGGGGAAGGTTTTCTTCCTCCAGAAGGGAAAGTTGGGCCGATTATATGTGTCCCTAATTTTTTTCGCGTTTACGAACTGTTGAAGCAATCTTTTTGTCTCAACTTGGCGTAATCAAGTTTTTTATACGGGAAGGGGAACTTGTTGGAGATGCTCTACAATATATGTCTACCAGAATGTTGTTTTAGGCAAAACAAAATACGCCTTACATTCCAGATGGATGGAATATATGTGAATACAATCTTGTTCAAACGTTGTCCCGTTTCTTCCATTTTCATTATTTCATAGTCGTCGCATTGGGATTGAGCGGTCATGATCTTCAAAGCCGTCAGATTTTTCTTTTTCAAAGCTAAAAGGCATCTTACATATGATATTTATCAGAAAACAATAATCAATATATGAATGACAATTGGACGCAAACCGACCATTACAAAATAAAATTACATTGTAAAACGTACTAGCCTTCTTCTTCCGATTATACGCCACCGATCGCAGGTTGAAAAATTACACCCAATTATATAAAAAAGGACGTCTGCAAATGCTTTCCTCATATCATGTTTTACAAACAACAATAGCCACTCATCCCAGGATGAGATTTAGAAGTCACAGAAGAAGTATCGGTTGAAGCAACACCCCATGCAAAACAAGCTTGCAATCCATCATCATTGGTCCAAATGGTTAAAGAAATTGGACCATACTGCAAAACAACACGGAAAAAAATGTCGAAGTCATCGCATCAATGGTCTCTCAAATTGCTCTCCGTTCAAATGACATTGTGTGAGTTGCTCCGCCCAATTTCATTTGAATTTGAGATTTCAGAAGTGACCCCTCTTCAGATTCAGAAGAAGAAGAGAGAAGCGAGCTAACTTTAATGCGGGTCCCACCTCCCATCCGCCCAAATTGAATCTCTCTCTCCGCCTCTCCTTCGTCCGTTTCTCTGCTCGCCTCCGCTCCCACGCACTCCTAGCTCCCCATGGCGGGGCGCTCGCCGTCGCCGAGCCAAGCCGGAGCAACGCCCAACCGCCTAAAGCGCAAGGCCCCTGCATCTTCCGCCGTCGCCTCCTCCTCCACCTCCTTAGGGGCGGACCAGGCGGCGGACGAGGAGGACATTGAGGAGCTGGAGAGGGAGGTTGCCGATCTGGGCCGCCGGATACTCGAGCACCGCCGTGACGCCGCCGCCCGCTTCATAGACGCTACAGTATCGCGCCTCGACGCCCTTCGCCCGCCCGCCTGCGTAGGTATGCGCGCTTCCGGCCTTGCTCCGGTACTAGGGTTTCCGGTTAGTTCGCCCCCATTTTGGGGGTTTGTATGATTTGCCCGTCGATAGGTAGTGCTTGAAGTATACATAGAAAAATGCCCCCCGTTTGTGATTCACTGCTAGTCAGGGCTTGGGAATAGGGAGACATGGGTAAAAGCCAGCATTTTGGATCTGTGTTGATACTTTTGAGCTAATGAGAGAAACGGAGGGAGGGATTTGTTTCTGTTTGCACAAATTTTCCTCAAATAATCATAGGAATCATTGATTTCTAGTCTAGGTAAGTTATTTGATTGCCACTTGTAGTTGACAATATTTGCTTAGGCTCAGCTTGTGCTTGCTAAGCTTTGTTGTGTTGTGCGGAACTAACTGTATAATCAGTTGTGGAAATATAACCACGAAGACAGAGAGAAGCTTTGTTAGCCAAACAGCAAAATAGGCATAATTTTGTTAGGCAAACATGATCATCATAATCGACTGCAGCGTGAAACAGAACCTAGAAATTCTTGCTTATTTCTTCTTATGGTAAGCTCAACTTAGTTCAGTTAAGAAACGAAATGTTGGCAATTTATCATTTGACCTTACAGGATTGTTGTGTTCTACTGTGAGTGACGGGGAATTATGTAAAGTTTGACATATATTATGTGTAAGAAAACATGTTGCATGGTTATTTTACAAGGCGTGAGCTGGCAGAGTGAATCCTGATTGGATGCATTGTGGTTTTAGCTGGGTTTGTTATCTGGTCGGCAATTGCTGAGATAACTGTAACCCACAATTATTTGCCCTTTCAAATGCGAAAGCTAAAAATGTGGACTGCTATTTTTCTCGCCCTGTTTTCTCCTTTGCAAATTCAACTAAATATGTGCGTCACATCATCAGAACTCAGAAGTCAGCCCCTACGAATTTTGCTGTTATTTACTCGAAAAATACCTGACTACAAGCTCAGGCTGCTACTTTGTAACCATGATAGATTAAACATCAGTTGTCATGGCATGAATAAAGGGCAAACGTATAGTAATGCAGTGACAATTTTACAAAAATATGGTAGTACACCAAGGCTGACACCATTATGGATATTGCAGAAGTTCCAGTTGAAGCGCAATCTGCAGCTGGAGCCTCGCACGCCGAAGCTGAACAAGCTACGCTTGAAAAGCTAAATATGTTCAAGTCCAAGACCGAGGCAAATATCGCGGCCATGCCCAATCTACTGGAGAAAATGAAGCAATGTGTTGCTCGCATGGAGAAGGTGGAGCAACTGAATGTGAATATACATCCTGTGTTTCAAAGAAAACGGTAGCGTTGATATCGTGCTTCTGTTTTATCTATTACGTGTGGGGCTGCTTGCTCACTCAGCAATTGTACCATTTTTAACATGTTGGTGTTGAAATAGCCTGATTCAAGTAGTACTTAGGCAGGATCTGTTACTGACAAAGCATTGATATTTACACTATGGATGTACTCCCTCTGTCTCAAAATGTAACATGTTGGTGTTGAAATAGCCTGATTCAAGTAGTACCATTTTTTGATGTCTTGCATTTTGAGACAGAGGGAGTAACATTTTGTCCAGATGTATTTAATCAGTGTGTGTGTGTGTGTGTGCGCGCGCGCGCGCGCGTGCGGCTATTTTGGTCACTTCTCCAGGCTGTGTACTCTTTGGTAACCTGTTTCTGAACATTATATGTGAAAGACAAGGCGGTACATGTTCCTATTTTGTCACCCGTAGTTTTAATATTTTAATGTGTGATAGGCTAACATTGCCTACTGGTTGTGAAGCCTGTGTAATAGCACTATACTCTTAATTCTCCTGCTAGCTGTTTTCTCATACCATTTACAATGTGGTCAGCATTCGGAACATTATGATGCTTATGATGCTCATAAATTAAGCAGAAGTTATCGGATATCAATAAAGATAATATTATTGAACACTATATAATAACAACTTACCAATATGTGTATCAAAGAAGTAATTTGTAACGGTAGTATTTCTAGCACTGTGATTATCAGTCTTTTCAGTTTCAACAACATGAATACTTTTCAGAGCTAATTGAGGTATAGCACGGTAATTGTGGGGCAAGCATGGCATATGAGGAACTCAAAATTATTAGTTCAAACTTAAACAGGATGGGTCATGTTGTGCATCGATAATCTCATTGCACATGGTTAAGAAAGAAAATTGCGTGTAATGTGGTAGTCACAGTGCACACTGTTGCGCCCCAATGGCCGTTTGCATAGAGAGGCTCTATGCAAATGTGTATTGAGGGGTCACCTTTGTCTTTTATATACCGCCACAGGCCATCGACTGATTTTAGGTACTAGAACTAAATTTTTATACACGCATAGGAATAACCAATTTTGAAATGTTCTCCGTTTCTCCATTATTTGTAACGGCAGGCATGATTACAGCCCAAAATATATATTCTCTGCCTTCCTAGGTTATAAATGATTTTACATGACCAAAATGCACTTCTTGCTTGATTTTTTAAAATCTATATTTTTCCAATGCATAGCCCCAAATTTGAGGAAATGATCTTTGAGAAGAGCTAATGAATAAGTTTCATCGTACCGATATTTTCATAGTTGTATGTTTGTAGGTTTAGATGCATAGCATGTTACAAATAATCACAAAGTTGTTGTTTTCCATCCACATAGAATGGAATGGACTGCTCTTGACTAGATTATGTGTTCTAGGAAGCGGAGAAGAACAAGCTTGGTTGATCTGCATCGCATTCAGTGGCACCCTGCAGTATACATGTGTTATCCGCATCCACAAATGAACCACCAACCAACCAGTTCACCCTGACGTTTATAGGATCTTTACAAATATTATTAGTGTGGAGAGTATTTGAATGTTGTCGAAATATCAGATTATCTGTAGGGTACAACTACTAATTTTGTCCTCCAGAATTAAGGGAGGTATAATTCTTGACCTCAAATATTTTCCTATACATTTCAGGAATTGTTTTAAATATGTACGTTTTTTTATATATTTAAAAAGCCTATCTAGTTCCGTTCTCAAACTCAAAAATGAACAATATAAGCAGAAACTGTAGCTATAGAGTATTTGAGAACGGAACTAGATAGGCTTTTTAAATATATTTCATTTATATGAAAGTTTTCCTGCAACTGTAGCTACGGGATCCATATTTCATTGGTGTATTTTAAATAATACATACGTTCTTTTAATTTACAGTTTCAGAGTTGAGTATAGCTGCTACTTATTGAAAATATGATAAGTTAGGCATTCAGTTGGGATATCAGAGAGCCCATCTAGTGACTCTAATATGTCTAGCAATGAGTTTTGTACTTTGATAATGATCCAAATACTACTAGCTAAATCTGATTTCAGCAAATTACTAGCTTCATGCGTTCCATTGTACGAAGCAAAATAGTGTATTTGTATATGCATGTCATGCCACCAAAACTACTTCGTCTACATTCTCGAAAAAATAAAACTACATCGTCGAACAGTGCTATGCAGAAGCTCTCACAAAATTCCTATCAGCAAACTTACCAAATAACCTATTATTTTATGAAGATTGTAAATAGGACATATAACTTAAATAAATAAATTATTTTTGCCACCACAAAGTCCAGTATGGTCTTAGTGTTGATTGCACTGAAACTGCTTCTGGTATTGAAGGTTCGACTTGACTCTTCACTCCTCTACGCATCGAATTGATTCACCTCCTCATTGCTTTCAACCTCTCCAAACTTCTCTCATGTCATTGCAGAACATCACGTTTTTCCAAATATATATATATATATATATATATATATATATATATATATATATATATATATATATATATATATAAAAGAAATCGATCGTTTGACTCACAAATGAACACGCTCTTGTCTATATTTTGGACTGATTTTCCAAAAAAAAAATCATACTATGCTTGAATAAATATATAGAGTTCTAATTCGAAATTCCCCTGACTTTGGTACGTGATTCAGTTCACTTGCATGGAAATTTTAATGTTAATCTAGCACCTGAGTACTGCATTGATGACAATGTATAGCACATTCATATAGTGGGTCCATGTCCCATAAGAAGGTTATAAGCCACCTGAACTTGGTCTGAGATTCTAATATGTTGCTGAATGAATCAACATTATTGTGCTTCACTATACCTTAGCAATGCAGCCATGTTGTAACATCTCATTTCTTAACTTACTAGAAAACATTTATGTTCTTATATAGCGCATCTATCTATCATTATTGAAGACTCCCAATTCCAATTTTAACCAGAGAAAAAAAATAGATGTCCCTCTCCCAGCATCCAAGTTGTAAGTTCCAAATGGTTCCTGTCGACTGCAAGACAATTTGATTCTCTTCTATTCCCTCCGTCCCAAAATTCTTGTCTTAGATTTGTCCAAATACGGATGTATCAAGTCACGTTTTAGTATTAGGTACATCCGTATCTAGACAAACCTAAGACAAGAATTTTGGGATGGAGGGAGTATTTATCATCTTTCCGATGCTCTATTTTATTCTTCGTCAATAGAAAGACAACAATGTTCATGATCTTTCCCGTCTGTTTTTTGCAAGGCGAGTTTGTGCATCTTCTCCTCTCTGATCTAAGCCATCTCAATAAGGATGCTCTATCTTAAAACCACCTGCAATTCCTTTGTTTTTCTTGATACAGCAAACTAATAATAATAAAACTAAATAGAAAATCTTTAATATCAAGATTTCCCTATGGCACGATTTGCTTACAAACCTATGTTAACTGTCCTGTAGGCTGATACCAAATGGGGAGCCCTTAAAGCAGGCCAGGCAATGATGGAACCAAAGCCAATTTTCATGAGAATAGAAACCAAAGTCGAAGAGAAAGGTCAAGCAGGTGCAAAGGAGGGGAAGGTCAGGAAGAAGAAAACACGTAGTAAAGGACTCGTGGAGGCATGAGTTAGGCTTATGAGTACAATGGCTCCTTAACGATCTTAGGATACCTGTTCTGCAAAAGTATCGCATACTCCCTCCGTCCTAAAATAAAGACACTTATTTTGGGACGGAGGGAGTATATGATTGTGTAGATAGCAGAAAAGCTTTGGTGGGAAGGAAGCCTTTGACTTTTTGTAGAGAGAACTGAGCTTAGCAATTCGTTCTCTCAGGTTTTCAAATTCAAAATTGTACTATATTGAAATGCCTAATTGTACTACAAACAGTTATATGCACCTGAAAAAAAGTTTGGAGATATTTTTTATGTCATGTTCACCTGTTTTCATGATTGTGGAAATGTTTAATTTAATTCCAAGGTCAAAACTTTTACTGAGATGTTTCTTTGCCCCATTCCAAGTTAGAAATCTGATCCTTTGTAGTTGGTTGTTATTATTGTTATTTCACGACATGTTTTTGTAAGAAACATAAACTATTATTGGCCATTCGCTACTGTATTAGTCGTTAGTCGGCAGACACATGTTACTTATTTTAAGTTGGCATGTAAACAACTACTATTGCCTATATAGCATGACTTGAGAAATTCTTTTCTTTTGACATATTCATTTGCATTTTCTAAACCAACTAAATACTTGCCTAAGAAGCATCAGAATTGGAATCTACTCCTGGTCGCGATATGGGTCACACTTATATTGCCAACATAAGATGAACGACAGTCAACATGCAGCGAAGTGAGCGTCTTCCTTTGAATTATAGTTTACACTTCATTTATCAACATAAACTCAACAAATTCAGTGTCCCCATGCAGCAACTTCCTCTTGACCCCTATGAATGTCATGTTCTAAAAATTGACGCTTTCAAGAAGGAGACCATGGCTATTATTTCTGTGGACCTTCAGGCGAAGAAGAAATTACAACGTTGTGATATCATATAATTTCATATTGCTGAGCAATGTGAAATGAGAAATGCGGCCCATGACACCATCCATTTTCATCATTTACGTATCTATGCCACTAAATAATCTAATCGATTCATTTACGTGCATCATGTCCCGTATCAATAGTTTCGCCAATTTAACAAATGCTTGGAATAGGCGCAATATATTTAACTTCTTCGCATGAGGCCCGAGACTTCAAATTGAGCGTGGAACAGATATTTGAAATGGTACTACATGACCTCAGGATTGCAAAACTTTGAATTTGAGGTACATCTGTCTACATTCATGTGCCGCGTGTTGGATGGCAATTGCCATCCACATATGCAAAGGAAAACCTGAATGTGAATCAGCATGCGAGGATACAATCGTTCACATGTGTGCCAAATTCAAGCTGTAAGCTGTACTCCTATACATAAATCTCACCATTGTCTCCGTGTACTATATAAGATAAAAATACGGAACAGCAAGGGGAAAGAAAATATTAAAGTACAGCCATGGCTCTTCTGCACATCTCAAAGCTTCGGCCTTGGGGTTTGCCCGGGTGTCTTGGCCCTCCTAATCAACGCCTCTTGGGTCAGCGACACAATAAGCTGACAATTTATGGAATTTATTTTAGATGAGAAAAATAGTAACACGATGAGCTGACAACTTACGGAATTTATTTTAGACGAGAAAAAATAGCACTCCCTCCGATCCAAAAAGAGTGTCGTGGCTTTAGTTCAGTTTTAGTTGAAAACACACTTTTTTGGATCGGAGGGGGTAAGCAGCATCACAGTCGGAGCTTTGAAAGAATGAAATTAATGTGCATACCTCTCCTTGCCGGTTGAACATACGTCCGGTGACGAATCCCCTGCCACCATGTGCGGATGGGCTGTCGATCTGTGTTCATGAAGGGAGGATGACATTGAGATGAGAGCCTCTTGAACAAATTTTATTTCTACCATGATCAATTGAAGAACAAGCCAATAGCTTACCACATATAACAACCAGTCATCAGCTTTCACAGGCTTGTGGAACCACATCCTGCAAAACGTTAACAGGCAACAGAAAAGAGACCATTTATTGTTGGGACAAATATGGCAAATTGAAAATCCCGATAATGACTGTAAACTCTTCAAACATACGAGTGATCAAGACTGAGAGAGTATGTCTTCAAACCCCTCTTACGGTGCGGATTTAGGCTGACGCCTGAATATAGTAGATCCGAAGCATATGCTACAACGCATCTGTAATACCATAGAATAATGTCATCAGCATACCCAGCTGTTTAAAATATGACCAATGTACAGCGATAAATGGCCAACCTATGCAGAGCTGGATCATCCGAAAGTTTTCCTCTAGCTCTAAACCAATAATGCAGGCTGAAAAGAATCAGATGCATTACTGAATCAGAAAAACACATATTGCAATACGATCTATGTAAAAATTATTAGTCTGGAGAATCTATACTGAAGCTTAGAATTTCTATCTAAAAAGATCCATGAGCCACAAAGAAACTAAGGATTAGTGAATCTCAAGGCCACAAAGAAATTTCAACTTACCTTGGTTCATGCTGAGATTTAGAATCTTGGCAGAACCTCATTTCAATGGGCCAAGGTACAAACTTTTTCTTGGCAGCTGAGTTCCTATATTGCCTGCAGATTACTGAACTGTCAGGACTCAGGACTATGACAGCATGTGATAAAGAGATGAACGTACTGTCAAATCCATATGACAACTGAAGCTTAAGAGGTATATAATTACAATATTTTAAATGAATCTTATGGGTTTCAGCTCTAGCCTACCCCAACTTGTTTGGGACTAAAGTCTTAATTGTTGTTATTATTGTTGTTATTCCAAATGTGTCGTCGAACTAGTGCCATTATCAGAATGGGGGACTGTTATGACCGGTTTGGTCTATACAAGGAAGAGGCCCACCGGGCATTAGTATTAGGGGCTTGACCCACAAGTTATCTTAGGCAAGTTATTTTAGGCAAGTTATCTTAGGCTAAAGTTATAAATACTAGTTGTAAGACATCGTTTGAGATCAAGCAATAAAGATAGTTCTATCATATTGCCCGGCTCCAGAGGAACCGGAAACCCTAGCCGCACCTTGCCCTAGCCGCCACCGCCCTTCTCCCTCGCGACGGCGCCAACACGCCGGAGCCGCCGCCCTCGCCCCCAACCCTCGCTGTTCTGCCCGTATAACCTACGGAGTAGAGCCGGTAGGAACCCTAGTCCTACCAATTTGGTATCAGGTACCCGGGTTTCGACCATGTCTTCGCCACCTCCAATTCCGCCGCCGCCGCCACCACCGCCGCTGCCCATCAACTCCACCACCGCCGCTGCCGCCAACTCCTCCACCGCCGCCGCTTCCGCGCCGGGCGTCACGGCCTCGCTCTCGGCGGGCGCTACGGCGTCGCTCTCGGCGCCGACCCTCCCGGCGCCCGGCACCGCGCCAGGCCATGGGCGGCCACCGACCCCCGTCCAACATACGCCGCCGCCGTCACCTCCCCCGCAGCCGCAGCAGTTCACACAGGAGGCAATGGCCGGCGTCCTCAACGACCTAGTCGCCGCGGTCCAGGGCATCCGCCTCTACCTGGCAAGTCCGTACGGGCCGCCTCCACCACTACATCCCGCCCTGGCCGCGGGTCCGCAGGCGCTGCCGTGGTACTCGGTACCGGGGGCCATCACCGGAGGCTACCCGGCGCTCCCCGCCCCGGCGGCCGCACCGCCGCCGTGGCCACAGTGGCCGCCGCCGCTCGCGACGGCAACCGCGCCACTCGCCGCCACCACAGGGCCACAGTGGCCCACCTGGACCGCGCCATCCGCGCCGTCACTTCCAGCAGCCACGGAGCAGGGTCCTCCACCGCCCCATCCCAACCCTAACTTGGGCCGGTCGTCGCCGAGCGGGCTTCCGATCCAGGAGGTCCGCTTTCCGTCATCGCCATCACCACTCCCCGACTGGCTTCACGGGCCGCCATCGGCCTACCCGGGGACCCGTCCGCCGTCCGGTTTCCCGTTGCAGCCCGAGGCGTCGGGCGTCACCGGGAACTACGTCGGGCCTTCCACCATGGACCGCGCACCATCATCCGCCCTACGCACCGCCGAGGCAGTGGGCCAGGGCGCGCCACACCAGCAGCCGCCCCGGTTCGCCAAGATCGACTTCGCCACATACGACGGCTCCGACGACCCGCTTAACTGGCTCAACCAGTGTGACCAGTTCTTCCGCGGACAGCGCACACCCACGTCGGAGCGTACTTGGCTGGCTTCATACCATCTCCGCGGGGCCGCCCAGACATGGTACTACGCCCTCGAGCAGGACGAGGGCGGCATGCCCCCGTGGGATCGTTTCCGAGAGCTGTGCCTTCTTCGTTTCGGGCCACCGGTCCGCGGGAGCCGCTTGGCCGAGTTGGGCCGCTTGCCGTTCACCTCCACGGTGCAGGACTTCGCCGACCGCTTCCAGGCCCTGGCGTGCCACGCGCCCGGTGTGACGGCCTTACAGCGGGCGGAGCTTTTCATCGCGGCCTTCCCGACCACATCCGCGTGGATGTCGAGATGAAGGGGCCCCAAGACCTTCAGACGGCCATGTACTATGCCCGGGCGTTCGAGCAGCGCGCCCAGGCCTTAACGCGTCCATCCGCGCCACGTGGGGGCCGACAGCTTCCCCGGCCGTCTCCGGCAGCACTGGCGTCGTCCACAGCCGCCCCGGCACCCACCCCGGCACCGACGCGGCCATTCAGGCGCCTCACTCAGGCGGAACAGCTGGAACGCCGGCGCCTGGGCTTGTGTTTCAACTGTGATGCGCCCTATGCACCGGGCCATGTCTGTCCCCGCTCTTCTACCTGGAGACGACAGACGAGCCTGAGGAGGAGACACTGGAGGATGGCCTCGGCGCTCCAGCCCTTGCGGAGCCCGCAGCGGCACCCGCGCCCGCCCCGGCCACCGCCCTCGTGGTGTCCCTACACGCGCTGGCCGGCATCCGTGATGAACGGACGATGCTCTTACCGGTCATGATCCAGGGCGAGCGCCTGGTGGCCCTAGTGGATACAGGGTCCACGCATAACTTTCTGCCGGAGACCACCATGCGGCGCCTTGCATTACAGCCAACCGGCGGTGAGCAGTTGCGAGTCACAGTCGCTAATGGCGACCGTCTCCGCTGCCACGGGCTCGCCCGCGACGTGCCCATCACTATCGGCGACGAGCACTTCACCATCACCTGCGCCGGCATCGACTTGGGCTGCTTCGACTTCATCCTCGGCGTCGACTTCCTGCGCACTCTTGGTCCTATTCTATGGGATTTCGACGCGCTGACGATGACCTTCTGGCGGTTGGGCCGCCGCATTCAGTGGGACGGCATTGGAGGTGCCGCCCCAACCACTCCACTCCAGCTGGCCGCGACCACCGCCACGGCCGAGCACCCACTATTGGAGAGCCTCCTCCAGCAGCACGCGGACATCTTCACCGAGCCACAGGGGCTGCCGCCCGCCCGCACGTACGATCACCGTATACATCTTCTGCCAGGCTCCGCGCCGGTGGCGGTACGGCCTTACCGCTACCCACAGTTGCAGAAGGATGAGTTGGAGCGGCAGTGTGCGCTCATGCTCGCGGCAGGCATCATCCGGCTCTCCACTTCGCCATTTACCGCGCCGGTGCTTCTCGTCCGCAAGTCAGACGGCACATGGCGTTTCTGCATCGACTACCGTGCCCTTAATGCTGTCACACTTAAGGACAAGTTCCCTATTCCGGTGGTCGACGAGCTCCTCGAT
Organism: Triticum aestivum; assembly: GCF_018294505.1. Taxonomy (NCBI): domain Eukaryota; kingdom Viridiplantae; phylum Streptophyta; class Magnoliopsida; order Poales; family Poaceae; genus Triticum; species Triticum aestivum. The sequence goes on from NC_057798.1 coordinate 622,594,165, forward strand.
GAGCTCCACGGGGCGCGCTTCTTCACCAAACTTGACCTCCGGTCGGGGTACCACCAGGTGCGCATGCACCCGGATGACATCGCCAAGACGGCGTTTCGGACTCATCACGGCCACTTCGAGTTCTTGGTGATGCCCTTTGGCCTCACCAATGCCCCGGCGACCTTCCAGGCTTTGATGAACGACGTCCTCAGGCCCTACTTACGCCGGTTTGTGCTCGTTTTCTTTGATGATATTCTAATCTACAGTGCGTCTTGGGCCGAGCACCTCCAGCACGTCGCCATCGTCTTCAACGAGCTTCGAGCGCACCACCTCCACCTTAAGCGCTCGAAGTGCTCGTTCGGGACGCCTTCGGTGGCCTACTTGGGCCACGTCATCTCGGCCGACGGGGTGGCTATGGACGCCGACAAGGTGGCAGCCGTCTCCGCATGGCCGACGCCTCACTCGCCGCGGGCTCTCCGCGGGTTCCTCGGCCTCGCCGGCTACTACCGGAAATTTATCCGGGAGTTCGGGCTTATCGCGGCGCCCCTCACGCGGTTGCTTCGCCGCGACGCTTTCGCCTGGGACGACGAGGCGACAACGGCGTTCGAGGCCCTCAAGGGGGCCCTCACGACGGGCCCCGTCCTCCAGATGCCCGACTTCGACCGCCCGTTCGTGGTGGACTGTGACGCCTCGGGCGCAGGGTTCGGCGCCGTGCTTCATCAGGGCGATGGGCCCCTCGCCTTCTTCAGCCGGCCTTTCGCTCCGCGTCATCTTAAGCTGGCAGCATATGAGCGGGAGCTCATTGGCCTTGTACAGGCCGTTCGTCATTGGCGGCCGTACTTGTGGGGACGGTCCTTCCAGATTCGCACCGACCACTACAGCCTGAAGTTTTTGCTGGACCAACGGCTGTCGACCGTGCCGCAGCACCAGTGGATCAGCAAGCTCTTCGGCTTCGACTTCTCCGTCGAGTATCGGCCGGGCCGCCTTAACACCGTGGCCGACGCTGTCCCGTCGCGACTCCGACCTCGCTTCCTCCGCTGACAAGTCCGCCGGGGCGGCCCTGTGCATCCGCTCCGGGCCGACATTCGGCCTCTTCGCCGACATTCGCCGCGCCACTGCGACGGCCGACGACGCCGTCCGTCTTCAGCAGCAGCTCACGGCCGGCGACCTGGAGGAGCCTTGGCGCTTTTCTGACGGACTGCTCCTCCATGGGCGCCGGGTCTTTGTTCCGGCGCAGGATGATCTCCGTCACCAGGTGTTACAGCTCGCCCACTCGGCAGGTCATGAGGGTATGCAGAAAACCCTCCATCGTCTTCGCGCCGACTTCTACATCCCTGGCGATCGCGCCCTGGTCCGCGACTGGGTTCGGTCTTGTCAGACATGCCAGCGCAACAAGACAGAGACTCTCAGGCCGGCCGGGTTACTCCAGCCCTTGGAGGTGCCATCTCAGGTCTGGGCGGACATATCCATGGACTTCATTGAGGGCCTTCCCAAGGTGGGCGGCAAGTCGGTCATCCTCACGATGGTCGACCGCTTCTCCAAGTACGGCCACTTCATAGCGCTCGGCCATCCATACACGGCGGCGTCCGTGGCCCGGGCCTTCTTCGACGGCATCGTCCGTCTACACGGGTTCCCTGCTTCGATCGTCAGTGATCGAGACCCCGTGTTCACGGGCCATGTCTGGCGCGACCTCTTCAGGATGGCGGGTGTCCAGCTCCGCCTGAGTACGGCGTTCCATCCTCAGACGGGCGGTCAGTCCGAGGTGGTTAACAAGGTCATTGCCATGTATTTGCGTTGTGTGACAGGTGATCGGCCTCGCGCTTGGGTGGACTGGCTCTCTTGGGCGGAGTACTGCTACAACACCTCTTATCACTCCGCCCTGCGCGCTACGCCATTTGAGGTGGTCTATGGTCGACCACCCCCGCCTATACTTCCGGTGGATCCGGAGACAGCTCGGACGGAGGTTGCGGGTGACCTCATCCGCACTCGTGACGAGATGCTTGCTGAGGTTCGTCAGCGTCTCCTTCAGGCCCAGCAGCTGGCCAAGCACTACTACGACGATCATCATCGCGAGGCGGAGTTCGCGGTGGGTGATTGGGTGTGGCTGCGTCTTCTCCATCGCTCTACGCAGTCCCTCGACCCGCGCGCGAAGCGCAAGCTCGGCCCTCGCTACGCCGGGCCCTTCCCTATCTTGGAGCGCATTGGGAAGGTGGCCTATCGTCTTCAGCTTCCAGCCCGCGCTCGCATCCACGACGTTTTCCATGTGGGGCTGCTCAAGCCTTTCCGTGGCGAGCCACCGGCGGCTCCACCGGCGCTTCCTCCCATCGCCAATGGTCGCATTCTTCCAGAGCCGGCAAAGGTATTGCAGGCGCAGCTCCGTCGTGGCGTCTGGTTCATCCTCGTTCAGTGGGCAGGCCTTCCGGAGGAGGAGGCTACTTGGGAGCAGCGTGAAGAATTCCGCCAACACTATCCAGACTTTCAGCTCGAGGACGAGCTGTTTGCGCAGGCGGGGAGAGATGTTATGACCGGTTTGGTCTATACAAGGAAGAGGCCCACCGGGCATTAGTATTAGGGGCTTGACCCACAAGTTATCTTAGGCAAGTTATTTTAGGCTAAAGTTATAAATACTAGTTGTAAGACATCGTTTGAGATCAAGCAATAAAGATAGTTCTATCATATTGCCCGGCTCCAGAGGAGCCGGAAACCCTAGCCGCACCTTGCCCTAGCCGCCGCCGCCCTTCTTCTCCCTCGCGACGGCGCCAACACGCCGGAGCCGCCGCCCTCGCCCCCAACCCTCGCTGTTCTGCCCGTATAACCTACGGAGTAGAGCCGGTAGGAACCCTAGTCCTACCAGGGACCCACTTGAAAACTAATAAACACATAAACAATCATGCTTTTCTAAGATGTTGTGTCTTAAGGTGAATATTTTTAAGTCAAAACAGTTAGTTTAGCCAATTGGCAATACATATGATTCGTAGTCAAGAAAATTTACATCGGAAACCGTGGATCAGTGAGTCTTCTTTCCCGTATCTCCTCCATATTCAGGAGCTGCATTTGATTACTTATTAGTTCCAAGACTATTTCCCCAAGGGCATCAGAGGAGAGTGATAAAAATCCTTGCCTGTTCTGGAGGAGGAACGACAGGCATGATTGCAGCCTGATGCTCAAACCCTAATTCTTCCTTCTGCAAAAGAACCAGAACAGAAGTTAGACACCCTTTCTTTGCCTAGTAGATTAATTTAGTGGGGCTGGTCCTCCAATGTATCGCCTAGTAGTATCATTTCGCTAGTTGTACTCCTGGACAAATTTATTACTTCACTTTGATATATAAATGCTGATTGATGTTTGGGACAAAGAATTGAATTGATCTATTGGCAGCGGATAGAGCAAAACAACTCTGGGTTTAAAATTTAAGAACTTAAAACTTTGTATAGTATGTCTGTTCATGCTTGATTTGATTATCATGGAAAGCTCTTAGGAACATATGAACCTAGTATTGAGATAGTGAACACAATTCTCTGTTCAGTCTGGCACTCCTTTTTTTCATTTTTTGTGCAGAATAGTTTGGACAGATGATATAGTTTAGGGGGTTAAACACTAAAATAAACGAGGGAACAACTATTTGACACAACATTTCAGAAGCTACTAGGTACAAAACTGTCGTTTGAGCTACTATCTAATATGTTCTCAACATGAACAGGGTACACGCTTCCCCTGGTTATATCACTGGGAGTGTTAAAAATAACTAAAACTTGCCTAACAATTCTGCTATAATTATTTATAAAACTTTAAGGATAATTACCTGGAAAGAAACAATTAAAGTGAACATAACAAGGCCTTTCTGCTTTGCCTCCACTTTTCTGGTGGCAAAGCTGGTTCCATCACGCTCCCGATGCACTTGATATATTATTGGCACTATAGCAGAGGACATAACAAAGACAGATATAAACATGGTTTTGTTTGAAGAAAAGGATAATGCATTAATGATCAAAACTTAAAAAGATAATTACAGAACAGGGCATTAATACGAGTACAGTACTGATAATTATAGGCCAGACTTTAGTTTCTGCTTGCCCCCTGTTACGGACAAAATGAACACAAAGTTCAAAATATTCTTACTATTATTGTCTCCTGCTATTAGAAAAATTGCATGCAGACTATGCACAAGTTTCAGGCAATCGACAGTCTTGGATGCTGCTGCTAGTGCCTGCATGAAGGTTAAGACATAGTGAAAACCATTGGCAATGATGTGCAAAGCTTTTATTCCACTCCCTTTATAGTGAAAACTAGTCAGTTTTATAGTAAATGTTTTTCCTCTTGTATGGGAGTGTAGGGAGTGAGTTATGACGATTGACGACTACTGACCAAGCAGTGCTTTGTAACCAAACATAAATAATTGAATCAGAATAAGGTTACTACAGTGTCAATTACTGACTAGTTTTACTGCCTGTGTTATGTTTTAAAAACTTTCTGTCTAGCTACTTTCTTTCTGCTGAACTGCTCCCTAAGTCAACTGATGTATGAACTGGTGGTTTCATTTGATAATGGAACCAGGGAGAGCCCTCCCTGTCAGTCTAAAAAAAACTGACTAGTTTCCATTTGATATCTTGAGTGAACATCATTTAAATGACAGAAAAGGTGAGACTTACGTGGGTTCGAAGTATTGTATTAAAAAATCTACAGTTAACAGCAACCATGACAAAGAAGATTTCAATTTGATCTTGTTCTGAGTTCAAAACTTGAAATAAAAATATAAGGAGTTACTAGAAAATCTATAATCACCAAGCGAGTTCACAAAGGTGAATTCTGGATCTTCTGGTCTTAATTCAAATGAATTCGTACAGGCATTCAAAAGGAACCTTTATGTGAACTTCTTTCATAACTTAATTTCATTGAAGAAGCTAATTAGCAATAAGGTTGATAACACATTATGAAAGAAAATACCAAAATGATAAACATCGCCAACAACAATGCAACAAAGCAGTCTTAAAGAAAGTTGATTGCATTATTCAAACATAAAATGTATATCTGTTACTGAACTGTTTCTTGTGGAGATACTCATACATGTGAACTACTCCCTCCGTCCCATAATGTAAGACGTTTTTTGATAGTGTCAAAAAACGTCTTACATTATGGGACGGAGGGAGTATATGTTTCTAAAAGTTGAGGGAACTCAGAAGCATGCTTAAGAAGCTTCCTTTTAGCATTGACTCGGTGATTCACATATTCATACTTAAATATAGGAACTAGGATATCCCTCCAGAGCACAGAAATGAGGCGGTCAAATACATGCAGCTGGCAGATATAGATGACAGCAACTAAGAGAGTGGTTGAAACATGCCTGCCCAATCAATTGTCCTCCAAAAACTTGATTAAAAGTTGGAGCTTCTGGCAAAGTAAATCCACGAAATATATCAACCTACAAAATAGATAAGAATTAAGGTAAGCAAGATCAGCTAGTAAACTGTAAATTATTATGATAGCATGCTTGTCCCTTTAACTTGTAGACCATGAGATGCAAAACTGAAACTGCCAATTTTGCTCTTGTATTTCTTTCTTTTAGGAAATATCAATAAAATCCAATGGCCAACGATGATATTAAATCAAAGTTAGCAGACATAGCATAAATGTTACAATTTAAGCAATTAGTATGTCTGATCATCATTCCTCCAGTACAGTGAGCAAACTGAGACATGATACATACTGCCTTGACAAAATAGAAATATCATAGATACAAACATACATCTATCTAGAGTTACCTCTAATTTCTCTAAATGTAAAATTTGTTCCATCAATGAATGGCTTTCAGGTGTTTCTTCTGCATTCCAAATTGTCTTGGTTTGCAGCAGATGTCCATATTGACTCGGCAATACAAAGCAGGACAGCTGCAATACATGAATAACAATAAGCTAAAGCCAACTATTGGATTTGGAAAAGCCATCAGCTAATATCATTGCAAACGGAAATCCTAAAGCTAATAAAATGTTAAGTTAGAAAACAGAATATGGAAAATTATACCTTTGTCACGGCAATAACATTTACTTGATGTACAGAACTATTGGTCCCTATAAAACAATACAAAACATTAGGAGTTATCCAAAAAAATACATGAAATACAAACTGTTACGTCTTTTCAAGCAAAATATGGACATACATGATGAAAATAAATACAATCTATAGAGATATCTTACCGTAACCAAAGTAGTCATACTTATTTAACACATAGTCTGGACGGTTTGCTTCTTCTGTGTTTGCAGGAGCAGAAACTTCAGCCTGCGAGATAATGAGGATGTCTTTCAAATTAAAGAATTTTTTGATAGAGCAATACTTTGTTGGCTGCTGGGATAGGAATTTTACTCTGAAGGTCTGGAACTATAATGCTCAGGTTTAGTCTTTCCCCCAGAGCGGGAATGCAAATAACCAACGATAGAGAAATTGAACATCACTCTTTTCTTTGCATGATTTCCCAGCAACTTAGAAAGAAAATAGTTCTTGTAACAAATTATGTTTCATCATTTTGAGAAATCGCAAAAAGCCTCGCTTCTCGATGCATTGATGACAAATAGAAAAAAGTTATTTACAAGCCTACGAATAGGCCAACGAATGATCTTCTATCTGTAATGCCGAAAACAAAGCACACAGCCCATCCAAATTTGCTGATATAAGTATTGCATTTTCAGGTAGTAATCAGGACCTCTCATAGTGAGCAGCAGCATTATAATGAAGTCTGCCATTCTGTCAAAGGAAGGTGTCTCTGTAAATAAGTGAAGCAAGAACTTGCATGACTAATACCTGCCCATCCAATATGATGCAAAGGCCATCTACGGGTTCACCTTCACGGGCAAGATAATCACCAGGTTCTGCAAAATGCCACCATGAAAAACAAAATGCATAAATCAACTTGACCCCACACCACAATCAGTGAATACAAAATCACCACCACTCCAGGTAAGCGCATACACTGAAGGGTCAAGGGCTAAACAAAATCTACTCCCTCCGTTCCTAAATGTAAGTCTTTGTAGAGATTCCACTGGGTGGACTACATACGGAGCAAAATGAATGAATCCGCACTTAAAATGCATCTATATACATCCGCATGTAGTTCATAGTGAAATCTCTACAAAGACTTATATTTAGGAACGGAGGGAGTAGTTGATAGGTAGGCACTAAAATGCAGCGCCAAGTTTTTTAGCAGTCTAATTTGCATGCAGTTGCTGTCGATGGTTAAAATTTTCTATTTATGCAGATCACAACGCCAGTACAGACTAGTAAATCGGTCGTGGTCAGTGAGCTGCACACAGAATCATGTGCGCGATTTGAAGTACAGTGAACTACAAATCACGGGAGTCACATCAGACATCACTGGCCGACACAGAGAGCATCCTTCAGTAACTCAGTAGGCTAACAGTACAGTACAGAGTACTCTGAACTGAGGCAAGCCAGATTTAGGCTGCGCTCGCCTGAACTAGGCAAACCCGGCGGGCCGACCAATCGATCTAGGGGGCGCTACAGCACACGGACGGGGGACGGCGCGACTCACCGTAGTGCTTGACCTGGACGGCCTCGGCGATCCTGCGGATGGAGGAGCCGGGGAGGCACTGCAGGAGGGGCACCTGGCCCAGGAACTCCGTCACTGCACACCAACGGGAATCGTCCCCAAAATTAGCCACAGTCGCTCCCAAATCCGGCAGGCTCGCCGCTGCCTTACCTTCTTCCCGGTCCATCGGCGGAGGCGTCGGCGGGGCGCGGCGGGTGGGAGGGGAGCAGCAGCACCGGGGCAGCGAGGCAGCTGCGCGTCGGGGAAGGCGGACAATAAAATCTCGAATTTAAAAGCGATTGGGATTTGGCAGGGTCGGGAATTTGTGGGGAGGACGAGGCGAGAGGAACGTATACCTGCTCGGGTTTTTCTCTTTTTTTTTCCACACGTGGGTCCGCGTGACGGGGCTGGAGTCGCTGGAGGGCTCTCTCAGTGGCGTGTGGGCCAGAGGAAAAAATATCGGAGTACTATATGAGATAGTGCGAGATGTCGACGACAAACGGTTGCCCACGCTGACCCGAATTAATAATTGGGAATCGTTAAGCATGTGCGCTTTACTGGAATGCTTTATCTCGTGGGCATCTCTTCAACAGTTTGATGCTCGTATAATCACACTATTATTTTATTTTTTAACACAATACAGACGCAAGCGTTCGTATACGCGCGCATACACTCACTCTTATGAACACACATATATACATCCTACCCCTATGAGCACCTCCGAAAAACTAAGCCGGCATATCCTCTTGAAATTTACGAAGTCGCCGTAGGCACCTCGTTCCTGGTGGGCTGGGGATATCACAACCCCTCTAACCATCCAACCACATGTTGGTTCACATATAATCACACTATTAGATAATGTAGATATATAAATAACTGATTTAATTTTTTCAGCATCTACAGCCGCAGTTGGCAAATCCGGGCGCGTCCGCGAGGCAGTGGCCGACACCCCTCATATTTGCCATTCTGTATCCGTGTATCTCATATCTGACGCTTTATATCCATACTACGTATGTAAACGTTGATCTATTTTACGTGATCAAACGACGGACAATAAAAATCGGCTGCAAACGGACATCAACATACTTCATCACATCCAAAAGATCATAGTTCGTCCCCGGACAAGTTCATAAACTTTTACCACTAAAAACGATAAACATTGAGGAGGAGGAGGAGGAGGGGGCGGAATCACCACTTCCTCGTCGAGACTTTGCCCTTTCGGTCGCCGGTGCAGCTGTAGGCGTCCGTGGCTGGTGGAGAGTCTTGGTCGTCAAACGAGGAGGTGCAGTTGTTGCCGCCGTCGGAGAGGACGATGAGCCCCCTCATCTGACGGACCGTCCTATCCTGCTCCCGCTTCAGCCTTGCCACCCGAGCCTTCTCTGTCGCTGCCTCCTTGGTCTCGCGCTCCGACTGCTCAATAGCAAGCCGGAGCGCCTTGGTGTTCTTCCGTCGGGACACCGAACGTCCGTCTCCCGCCGTCGTGAGGGAGCAGCGGCACACCCGTGCGAGGAGACGTGCGTCCTCGTCGGTGTCCAGCTCCGTCCCGCGGTAGCGACACGCGGACAGCTTCGCCGCGTCCCTCTCCCGTGCACGCTGTCTCTCGTGGCGCCCGCCTACGACTCCGGAGTGCGCATGCCGGGCGGAGGCACAGGCACAAGCACCCAGCGCTGACCGCGAGGAGGAGCGGACGACGGGGGAAGGAGATGACGAGGACTGTGTTGTCCTTGCGTCATTGTGCGCGGTCCGGGAGGGTTTGGCTCTAGCGTCTGTGTTGCGCCGGCGCGGGAGCTGCGGCGTCGCTCCAGATTCCAGAGCTGCCCGCCGGTCTCCACCTCGGACTGCTCCAGCGGAATGCAGAGGGCCATCTTGATGCGGAGCATCCCTCGACTACTCGCACCGACACTCCATCACCACCGCAAGCACCAACTGGACCAATGACACGAGCACGTGCACGCGCCATCGAGAACGAGGTGAACTCTTTCCTATTTAAGTCTCGTTTGGATTCGTGTGAGGATTGGATTCTACCTCAAATGGAAACATTGCTCACTCTTAGGTACGAGGAAGTTGATCGTGAGAAGGAGAAGACGGAGCTGCGAGCCTCCTTGGAGCAAGAGAAGGAAGGAGAGAGCGAGAAGAGTGAAGAAGGAGGAGAAGGGGAAAAAAACCTGGACGCCCCGGGTGACCGGCACCTGCAGCCCCCGGGTGCCCGGGCTCCTGCCAGCCTACAGCTGCGCCCCCGGGTGCCCGGGCCTTGGCTGGCCGGGTGCCCAGCCCCCGCTCCCCCAGCCGCTGGGCGCTGCCTCGGGTGCCCGGGCTTGAGGCCCCGGGTGCCCGGCCACCCCGCCAGGCCACCTCCAGCGCCACCCCGGGTGCCTGGGACTTGGGCCCTCGGGTGCCCGGCCACCCGCCAGCCGGCCCCTGAGCAGTCCGGGTGCCCGTCCCAAGTTGCCCGGGTGCCCGGCCCCCTTCGTCCAGCCGCACGTTTTTGGCCTTTTTGCCTTTGTACCCCTCTCTTCTTGACTTGTTTCGCCCCTAGACTATATAAGGACACCTCCTAGGTCATTTGTAGGGTTAGCAAAGTATTAGATTAAACATTGTGAGCTTTGCTCCTTGTATCCCCTCCTCTTTGGAGATCAAGCCCCCACCTAGGGAAGAATCCTTTGGATTATCAAGGCCTCCTCTTGGAGATCATCATCAAGACCTCACCTAGTGGGAAGAACTTATCTAGTGCTATTATCCTTGGATTGATCTTGTAATCTTGTGGATCTCATGTATGCTACGCTAGTGGATGTGATATTTGGGTTTGTTTGAGAGTTTTGTTCTTGGTGTTCTTGAGTTTTTCCTCCTTTTCCCCCCTCCAAGTGTGAAAAGATCCCACCTAGGGTTTGACCCTACAACATCTTGGTATCATGAGCAAGGTTTATTCACATCTTGGAGTCCCATCCCCCCATTTGCTAGCTTGATTTTGTTGTTTTTCGTCCAAATCCGAAAATCCCCACAAAAATAGCCCCAATTTTTTTTTCTTGCAATTTGTTGGATCTTGTGAGATTTGGTTGTTTTGGTCCATGGATTTGATGTTTGGCAAGTGGATCTAGCCCCTCCCCAACAATCCCCACCCTTCCCACCACGAAATTCATGGAATTTTGCATTTCCCCCAAATTTTCCGCCCATCCCGAAGACCACCGGGTGCCCGCACCTCGAACCCCCGGGCACCCGCACCCCTGGGCCATTTCGCCCAGCCACCCCCGGGCACTCGCACCTCACACCCCCGGGGGCCCGCAACCCCCCAAATCAGCCCACTACCAACACCATTTTGGCCATAACTTCCACATCCCAAGTCCGTTTTTCGTGTTCTTTAGCTTGTTTAGAAGCTCTTGACATCCCCCATCCTCTAATCCCACTACCACCACCATTAGCCCCATCCAAAAAATCATCACAAAAACACCCACCTTCCGCACTTGACCGATTTTGTGTTGCCATTTCCGTTTCCTAAGGTGTTTCGGCTACTTAGGAGCGTGTGACATCGTTATCACCATCATCGACTCGGAGACATCTTCACCGCTAACCATGAGAAAGGACGGTAACCTCGACGACACTTACTTCTTACCTTGCTTTTTGCATTGATAGCCCAAGCCACTTTGCATTGCTTACCCATTGAGACTAGCAAGTTGAGAATTGCCGGGCCACGCTATTGTGCACCGTAGTGATCGTGTTATTATCCTTGTGCCATAAGTCTCTCCCGTGCATATCATACATACTTGTCTCATATCATACTCAGCTCGAGCATCAAGCATAGAAAAAAAAGAGAAGAAAAGCTTTTAAGCAAAAGAGGAGCAACAAAGAGCTTGTAAGCAATAGAGTTGAGCCATTTGCATAGTTATATCATCTTGGTCATCGCATATATACCATAGTTGGGATTGAAGACGGCACGATTCTCTCATAGGTAGGTGCACAAGCGTATCTTGCCCATTGGAGCAATCGAGCTAGTGTCTCTCGAGCATTCGCACAACAAGAGCATTTTTCGTGGTTGCACATTTTGAGCCCACTCCTTGGTTGTGCGGATCCCATCTATCTTCCGTGCGTGTGTACCTAGTGATACCTTTGGGTTTGATCTATTTGCTTTACTTGCATTTTTGTGAACCTTCTCAACCTTATCGATATCTTGACTAACATTTGCTTGAAATTTTTGCCACCATCCTAACCGAGCTACTCCATAAGCCTCTTACTTGTAGGTGTGAGAAACAAACCCGGTTCCAACTCTCCTGGCATTACATTGAGCGACACTTGTTACATCCTCAATCCTCGGAGAAGGTAACTTTGGTATTGTTCTCTCATTTTTCCTACTCACCACACTTGGTTATGATGGATAGGCCAAACTTGTCGTCGAACCCACTTTTCAAGGAGCAAGGTGATGATTCCGGCTTCGTCTCCAAGAACCACTTCTTCATCGCGCAATGAGCACTTCATCAAGAAAATGTCGCATTGGGTGAACGCTTGGAGCAACTCGCCTCCGACCTTCGTCAAAACATCGACGACAAATTCAACACACAAATGGAAGAGCTCCGCAACATGATCGTGCGACGCCCGTCTTCCTCATCCGCTTCTTCAAGACGGCGCCACTCAAGTCACCATACAAGTCGGCAATCTTCGGACTACTCCTCTTATGATGCAAGTCCGCCACGAGCTCGCCTTCCTCGACGTGATCATCCTCAAGATCACCAAGCTCAAGAAAATCCATTCCATGGCAATGGCTTACAAGACCGAGTTCGAGCACGTGAACGGATGCGACACCAAGTCCCTCAAGGAGCAATGGAGCAAGAGCAAATACCTCCACAAGTACCACGTCAAGTCCCTCAAGACGGTGATGCACTTCGACAAGCACAAGAGCGCCGTGAAGAACAAGCCCTCAAATGTGAAGCTCAAGCACTTGAAGCACAACAAGCTCTATGCGAGGCCACTAGAGCCGTTGAAGTCCGCAACCGCCAAGTTCGAGAACAAGAGGAAGCTCTTCGTCGCGAGATACAAGAAGCAGCCCGACGTGAAGAGCAACAAGAGAGGCGCAATCAAGTGCACATTCCTCGCCCTCCTCCAAGACAAGAGCGACACCAAGTGGAACAAGTGCTTCAAGACCCTCCTCCACGCCAAGAGTGACATCACGACGAATGAGCATATGAGGACTTTCCAAGGCAAGAGCGATATCACAACCCTAAGTGAAGGAGGCCCTTTAGCTTGTTCATAGATGTTGTAGGGTGGAACCCTAAGTGAAGATCTTTCACGAATTGGAGGGGGAATCCCAAGAATAAGATGAACACAAGAGAGAAAACAAGAGGAACACTCAAGAACAAGTCCAATAACACATCCACTAGACCAACAAACACACAAGATCCACAAGGTACATGAACAATCAAAGGGAAACAAGATACATGGTAGAGTTCATCCCAAATCCTATGAAGGAGATGAGGGCTTGATGATCTAGGTAGATCCTTCCCTCAAGGGGGGCTTGAATCCCTAGGGATCTTCTCCAATGGAGGTCTTGTACTCCAATGGAGTCTTCTCTCTCAAGAGGAATCCCACAAGGGGAGGTACATGAGCTAAGCTCTATGATTTGTGTCTATTCTTAGCTATCCTCTAAATGAGCTAGGTGGGGGGTACTTATAGTCTAGGGGCGAAATAAGAGGGGGAGAGGGTTACAAGGCCAAAAGCCCCAACTTGCATGCATGACTTTGCGGAGTGGTCCAGGCACTCCTTTGCTTCGTGCTTCTCGCGCGTCCTTCTTCCTTCTCCTTCTTCCCGGGTCTCCGGTGAACTTGGTGATTTCTCCGTGCTTTCTCGTGACGATCTCTGAAGTACCTACGAATGCATAGCATGCCCATTTGAGGTAGAGTCCGACTCTCGAATGAATTTGAGTGGAGCTCGAAGAGGAAGGAGTTCACCTCGTTCACGATGGCGCGTGCGTGAGCTCTTGTCCACGGTCCTCTCCGTCCTTGCGGTGGTGGTGTGGCGTCCATGGTGATGGTCGAGGGGTGCTCTGCATCATCTCCCACCCCCTTGGGAGAGATCCGTCCACGGATCGTGATCTTCATCACCATGGGAAAGAGATGGCGTCGCCGTGTAGAAGTGGACAACCACCAAGCACGTATCATGTTGAAGGTCGAAATGGTCACTCTCCAATGTCGCACCGTCTTGTAATTCCTTCAAAAGGAGCAAAGATAACAAGCACTTGGAAAAACAAATGTGGTGGGCATTAAAGCAAAACCAAGCATTCAAGAGGTGATTCACCCAACAAGTGTTGTCATCAAGCATAGCATATGGTGTGACAAGGGAGTGTGGCATGGCATGTAAGTACGTAAAGTGAGCCAAATCAAGGACATCATGGAAACAAGCATGTAAATGAGAGGTAGCGATGCAAATGTGTTTGTCAAGAGAATAAGCATCTACCTCAAGATCATAGTAAACATGCATAAAGCACTCAACAAATGGTCGACGGTAAGCATAAGAATCATTCACAACACCAAAGAAGATGATATGTCTAAACACATGCAAGTGCAAGACAATCCAAGCATAATGTGTATATGGTGTGGTGAAGATAATGTGGCACTCAACACAATGGAAAGAGCAATTTCTCATCATGTGTGAGGCAATCAAGTGAAGCAAGTGACAAGCAAAAGGACATGGCATGTGTGAAATGATTACATTGGTGCAACCAAACATGTGATATGAGCAAGTATGTATCATGGGTGGTGCACTACACAAAGCAAGCATAGAAATCATGTCGCACAAACTAGTGGGGCGAAGATGCAACCCACTAGAGGAAATCATGGAAATCAAGTCATGTGAGCAAATAATAGGCATAGACAATGCACATGACATATCGCGAGCACGAACACAAAGCAAGATCATGGTATCATCGTAGGCATGGGGCACATAGCAAACATGGCAATAACAAGCAATATCTCCACCAAGCTTGCAAATACACATACAAGTAGTAGAATCAATCATCATGTGTAATGCAAAGCATGGGTCACAAATGCATGGCAAAGGCATAGGAATGTGCATATCCTGCAAAGTGAACATGGCAAGATGGGCATATAAGATGTAATGGACGATAACCCATAACCATGTGAGATCCATGTAGAAGAAATGCGCGAAGTCTTTGCGCGAAGAGAGCGGTGGGAAAGGCAATCCATGTGATCCCAAGTCATCGTTGCTCTCTAGAGCTCATTTTGTCAACTCATGGGATTGTGAGGTTGACAAGTATTCATGGGTACCTACACAAAAGAAACACAAACCAAAGAAATTGTGCGCGTGGTAAATGTACACATCATCCATCATGATGTGTATGTGCATGTGTGAGTTAGCACAAGATAAGCATCGCTCAAAGAAATTTGATGCATGGTATAAGACATATCATCCATCATGAAAGAATAGTTATTGTGTATGACACGATGGGGATGCAAATTTAGCATAGAAGTATATGGCACATCAATAGCATGTTCATTCATAGGGAGCATATGGTGCACACAAGTAGTGGGTTCATGCAATGGATAAGATGAGTCAAAATCTCCTAAAATGTATGAGGAAACTATGGGGGTCTCCTCATGGGCATTCATGGCAACATCACATTGAGAATATTGACAACATCCAAAACAATGCATATCCGAAGCTAGGTTGTCATGGCATGGCATATGAGATAAATGATGCAAAGGGAGCATATCAATATCATCACAAGAAAAACAAATGCCAATAACCACGGGCTTGTTATCTATTCCATATGTGCAAATTGGGTTTATGTTGATGGCATATGCATAGTCACTAAGATGAGATTGCAAACACTACAAAAAAATACACTTCCGTGATGATACATGTTTGTCACAGTAGGTCGCGTTTTTTGTCATGCATGTACATCCATGACAAATTTATGACAGAATCAAGATAGTCATACCTGTGCTGTCGTAGAAGTGTTCCATGACATTACCAAAATTATCATCACGGAAGTGTCCACTTCCATGACGATAAATCATGCGTCATAGAAGTGCTTTCGTCAAGGGTGACCGACACGTGGCATCCACCGTAACGGAACACCATTAAGCTATCGGGTCGGGTTTTGGATCCGATAACCCGTTAACAACCCCGACCAATGGGGATTTTCCACGTGTAAAATCATCATTGGCTGGAGGAGACACGTGTCAGGTCCGCGCTGGCACAGGTGTCACTCATCCAATGGGCGAGACGCGCCTATGATATGTTGACACGTGGACCGGCCCATCAAGTTTAAATGGGCCGGCCCAACTAAAGGCCCACAAGATTTTGCGGACCATAATGGGCCGGCCCAGCTAAGGGCCCACGAGATTTTGCGGGCCATAATGGGCTGGCCCAGCTAACGGCCCACAAGATTTCGCGGGCCATAATGGGCCGGCCCAGGTAAAGGCCCACAAGATTTTTGTTTGCCATAATGGGCCAGCCTAGGTAAAGGCCTAGAAGATTCTTGCAGATCATAATGGGCCGGCCCGGCTAAAGGCCCACGAGATTTCGCTGACATTAACGGGCCGGCCTAGTTGTAGGCCCACAAGAATTTGAGGGCCCTAGTAGGCCGGCCCATTAACTGGCTGCCATGTTTTGGGCCAAATGTCGGCCCATATTTGATCCGGTCCATTAATGGCCTGCCAAGTTCCGGGCCTAATAGTGGCCCATATGAGATCCGGCCCGTTAAAAGCCTACCACGTTCTAGGCCAAATTACGGCCCAGATCAGTTACCGCCCTTTAAGAGGCTATGGGCTCAATTATGGCCCATATCAGATTCGGCCCGTCAACTGGACACCATGCTTTTGGGCCCACTTGCTAGAGGCCCACTTAGGAATTCGGCCTGACATTAGTTTTGGCCTCTTAAGGACCCGTTTAACATTTTGGCCGTATATTAATTTTGGCCTGTTAAATGCCCATCATATAGTTGGGCCTAACTATGGCCCGGTTTGCATCCGGCCTGCTCGCAGCCGATATCTGATTGGGCCAAACAAGGACCGAGACAATTTTGGCATGTTAAAAGCCCGTGATTTGATTCGCACAATCATGGGCCAGGGTTCATTTCGAGCTGCTGCCGGCCCGTTAGCTGTTCGGCACGTTTCAGGCCCAACCTACATCGTGATTGCATGACAGTAAAATAATATTACGCTTTGTGTTAATTGCACATTATGTACCGTAATTTTACGCTTTGTCTGGTTTACTGCGAAGACAGTAAAATAACTGCAGCATCGTGAATAAGAAAAAACCTAGACTATACAATAAAGAAATTACAGCATATTACATCCACTGGGCATCAAAGTTCGCCACTATGATAATAAAGCACAAGCAGACAGCAGATTACATACACTGGGCATCAAAGATCGCCACCAGTGCAAAATAATATACAAAACCGACAGCACTTCAATAGAGTTCAAGAAAGGTTAGCCCTGCTCGGGAGCTGCAATGCAAGCAACTGAGCAAGATGATGAGACTGCGCTTGTTCAACACTTAAATCTTCCTCACTCTGAAAGATAAACAAGCAGACAGATGACAGGTTTTGCACATAAAAGTATCAATGCTGACAATTCATCACATTTCTTACTGACGAATAAAGTGACACAGTTTAAAATTGCATTAACACAATATGGTATTGTTCAGGTCAAGACATGGCAGGAAATGACAGTGTGAAGGAGTTGGCAGCTTCACGACACCACTGGATTACAGATCAAGAACTCATAAGTATCAATGGTTAGTGTGCTGTCAATTTATCCCATTTCAGATTGGCAAATAAAGAGACTGTTTAAATAATACTCCCTCCATCCGGAATTACTTGTCATCAAAATGGATGTGTCTAGAACTAAAATACATCTAGATACATCCATTTCAATGACAAGTATTTTCGGACGGAGGGATGATGTCTACTACACAACCTTCTTCTTGTAGACGTTGTTGGGCCTGCAAGTGCATAGGTTTGTAGGAAAGTAGCAAATTTCCCTCAAGTGGATGACCTAAGGTTTATCAATCCGTAGGAGGCGTAGGATGAAGATGGTCTCTCTCAAGCAACCCTGCAACCAAATAACAAAAAGTCTCTTGTGTCCCCAACACACCCGATACAATGGTAAATTGTATAGGTGCACTAGTTCAGCGAAGAGATGAAGATACAAGTGCAAAATAGATAGTAGATATAGGTTTTTGTAATCTGAAATAATAAAAACAACAAGGTAACGAACGGTAAAAGTGAGTGTAAACGGTATTGCAATGATAGGAAACAAGGCCTAGGGTCCATACTTTCACTAGTGCAAGTTCTCTCAACAATAATAACATAGATAGAACATATGACAAGCCCTCAACATGCAACAAAGAGTCACTCCAAATCCACTAATAGCGGAGAACAAACATAGAGATTATGGTCGGGTACGAAACCACTACAAAGTTATTCTTTCGGATCGATCTATAAAAGAGTTCGTACTAGAATAACACCTTAAGACACAAATCAACCAAAACCCTAATGTCACCTAGATACTCCATTGTCACCTCAAATATCCGTGGGCATGATTATACGATATGCATCACAATCTCATATTCATCCAACCAACATAAAAGTACTTCAAAGAGTGCCCCAAAGCTACTACCGGAGAGTCAAGAACGTGTGCCAACCCCTATGCATAGGTTACCAAGTGTCACGAAACCCGCAAGTTGATCACCAAAACATACATCAAGTGGCACATGATATCCCATTGTCACCACAGATAATCACGGCAAGACATACATCAAGTGTTCATAAAAGACTCAATCCGATAAGATAACTTCAAAGGGGAAACTCAATTCATCACAAGAGAGTAGAGGGAGAGAAACATCATAAGATCCAACTACAATAGCAAAGCTCGAGATACATCAAGATCGTGCCATAGAGGAACACGAGAGAGAACACGAGAGAGGGAGATCAAACACATAGCTACTGGTACATACCCTCAGCCCCGAGGGTGAACTACTCCCTCCTCGTCATGGATAGCACCGGGATGATGAAGATGGCCTCCGGTGATGGGATCCCCCTCCGGCAGGGTGCCGAAAAGGGCCCCGATTGGTTTTTGGTGGCTACAGAGGCTTGCGGCGGCGGAACTCCCGATCTTTTTTCTGTTCTGGAAGTTTTAGGGTACGTAGGTATATATGGGTGCAGGGGGTACGTCGGTGGACCTCCGGGCTGCTCACAAGGTAGGGGGGCACGCCCAGGGGGGCGCCCTCCACCCTCGTGGGCAGCCTGAGACTCCCCCGGCATGCACTCCAAGCCCATCAGGTTGGTTTCCTTCCAAAATTAACTTCTCCAGTTGATTTCGTTCTGTTTTGACTCTGTCTGATATTCCTTTTCCTCGAAACACTGAAATAGGCAAAAAAAACAGCAAATCTGGGCTGGGCCTCCGGTTAATAGGTTAGTCCCAAAAATAATATAAAAGTGGATAATAAAGCCCAATATTGCCTAAAACAGTAGATAAAGTAGCATGGAGCAATCAAAAATTATAGATACATTGGAGACGTATCAAGGGAGTAGTAGAATGATATGACATTGTTCATAGTTAAGACATTGCAGAATATGACATTGTGCTGTAGTGGGTAGGTTCACCACACCACTGGATTACGGATGAAGAACAGAAGCATACATGCAGTGCAAAAGAAGATCACTTGCTCTGTATACTTTAATTTACATGGTATGAATAAGGAACTTGGTTGTACAACTGAAAACTTAAATTGAGAAAGGACAAACTTTTGTTTATGAACTACTCCCTCCGTTCTAAAATAGATGACCCAACTTTATACTAACTTCAGTACAAAATTGGGTCATCTATTTTGGAACGGAGGGAGTACATAATAAACTTTAAACATGCAATTTGATGCAAACACCAAAAATAATCAGCTGTTGCAGTCATGCCTAACCAAATATATACAACAAAGTTTGAAGGCTTGAGATGGACAAACTTACATTATTGGTGAACACAGGCTCTATAAAGGCCTTGTCCATGCTAATGGGGGGGGGGGCAATTCAAGAAGTTTACCACAGAATCTTCTTCATAAGCATTGCCTTTATTCTACATTTTGTTAAGAGTAAATATAGATGTGATAATATACAAAAAATGGAGAATATTTAAGATAAGATGAAGAGTGATGCTACATAACCAAGTAGCTATAAATGTAAGTGCAGCGATACAGGCAAAAGGTATAGCCAAGAGCAATGCACAGCTAAACTTCTTCAGTACCAACCTTATGGTAAGAGTAAATATAGATCTGATGTGTACAAAATGGAGGGCAAAGGAAAATAAGCTGCAGAGTGATGGTACATGAACAACTACCTGTCATTATAAGTACACTGATAAAGGACAACATGTACTTACAAGAACAATGCAGAGCTAAAAAAACATTGGCATTGGATGCTGAAGAATTTGGAGCGAACAATTGATAAGCAAGCTATCATGCATACTGCTGTCACATAATGAACCAGGTATGTATGCAAGTACAGTGATACAGGACAATAGGTACTAACAAGTGCAAAGCAGCGGGCAACATATTTGCGATATCATGTCGTTCTTTTCAAACCAGAATTCTTCTTTGAGCAGATTTCCTACAAACAAGATCCGTAAGGCACATGCGGAAAAGTAAAAGTTCAAATTGTCATGTGATTTCATAGACAGTACCTCATCATGGGAACAAGACCAGTGCATAACAATGTTTTTCCATTCAATGTCTTCTAAATTTAGCACAGGAGACTTCATCGGAAATTCGTTTATAGATTTGCCACCAAAGTGTGATTTCCTCAGGTAACACCGATACTGCTGCAATGCTTCCCTGAAAAGCACAAGCAAGCTTTCCTCGTCATGTCTATCCAGATTGACCCTCGCCTAGTTACGACAATGTAGTGTAAATCATTGATGTGTTCAATCAGCAGAAAACGGGAAAATAATAACCATGAATAATAGCACTTACACGTAAGTTGGACAGGAAGATGTGAAAATGGTGTTTGTCTTCACAATAATATTCCCATGATGGGAATATATGCACATAGTCCCTAACAACATTGAAAGCATTGTCTTTTAAACTGGGAATAAATGGAATGGGGTTCCAATCTGCAGGAATTGGCCGTCTCTGCAGTTGGGATAGGTCTTCGGCCGGTGGACTTGCTGTACTTTTTGCTGGAGTGGGATTTTTCTGTGGTACAGCTGGTGCTATGGCAAATGAAATCGGTATACCTTTTGCTGGAGTGCAGGTCCTATGTGGTGGGGCTAGTGGTGTGGCCAGTGAAGTATGGGTACAGTCTGCTGGAGTCGGTCCTACGTTTTGTGTCACAGCTCTATCGAACATGGTAAAGAAGAGCAAGCAGATTTTGGATAATAAAATGTTGGTTGCGCAGTGCCCACACATGATGAACCAGAGCGCATTAAGAATGCAACTCCCAGCTGTCTCTCGACCATTTCAGGCGGTTGGATGAAGATCCTACGTCTCCTAACCCTTCTTCTTCCTCATCTGTGATTCTTCCCATACAGAACACCGCACGGGCCGCCGGCCGGACCACCGGCCCCCACCGCCTGTGTTCCTCCGCCACCCCCACCCCCACCCGCGTCGAGTTTTCTTCGTTCGGCGAGGCCCCACAACCACCCGAGCCCCTTGGATCGTACCGGCAAACTCCAAAGAGCTTTGAAAAATCGACTGACCCAATTTTGAAATTTAGTCTACTGTGATTTAACTAGTGTGGAATATAAAAGGGGAAAACCATAAGCATTGGGAGTATAGTGTTGAGCGTGCCATGGCAGATCTGAAGGTGCAAACTGGACAAAGGCAACTTCACAACCAAGACAAGAAATTAGAGTAAAGCAGTGGCGATGTATTTTCTTGCTGCGATAAATAAGTTGAGCAGATACGAAATAGTACCGCCTCTGGTGCGGCGCCGTGTATGCATCTGGTGAGAATTTGACGGTGTTGCGGTAGCGATGGCTGTCGGTGGTGTGGAAGCAGATCTAGAAGGGTAGACGGTGGCGGCGGGGCATGGTGGACGAGACGGTCGTGGGAGCGGCGCCGGCAAGGTGGACGACGGCGGGGATGAAGCGAGAGGACAGGATGCAAGGATCCCGGTCTGAAGGCATGGATGAGAGAGGTCGATCTCTTGTAATGGACGGCGGCGTCGGGGTATCAGCTCAGGCATGGTGAAGGAGGACGGCAGTGGATGGGGTGGCGGACGGAGGAGGGTGGGGTGGAGAGGGTGTTTTGGCGCCCACAGAGTACGAACGGGAAAAGGGAGGTAGAGAGGAAGGGGGAACCATGTAGTCAGGGCGCGCTTGTCTCAAATGCGAGGAAATTTACAAACTTAGCCCCCGTTTCAAATTTCTACTACATCACAGCAACATTAGTCGGTTGGGGATAGGACGGTAATCTCACATACACCGAATATTTGCCGACGAGAGTTTGTTTTTGGCGCCCACCGTGTATGAATATGAATCAGGGAGGGAGTCGATTTCGGCCGAGGGCACACTGTGTTTTGGCGCCCACCGTGTATGAATCCGGGTGAGAGGCGGTTACGTCACGTTTGGGTGAAATTACAAACCTACCCCTATCAAAACCTATAGAAATCCAGCAGATAAGCTTTGCGCGGTAGGGATAGGCAGTAGTGATTTCCATCTCGCAGATTTTGGTTTCGGGTGGTTACTGCGACTTTCCCCGCTTCGTTCAAATTTTGCACAGTGCATGTTTACCGTGCCAACTAAATTCGAATCCCATTTGTATTCTACTATTTTTTTCGGGCGGGATCCATTTTCAATTGGAATTACATTCTATATACATCATTTTTTTACATATATACTTTCAAAAGCACAACAAAGAATTCTGCTCCTTTATATGTATAATATGATTTACAAATACAACGATCTTGAAATCTTAAGGTTGAATTAGAAAAAACTTAACCAAATTATGTTCTACTAAAATGTATGGATCAGTAATATCTACATATTAAATAACATAGATGTGCGTGAATTCATATGCGTATGCATGTTTGATAGATCAATTTTGGTTCGAGTATGGATTACATGTATCATTATCTCGAATTCAAATATTTGAATCCCTTTTTTGTTCACTCCTTTCACGCCCATCTCTCTCGCATGCATGCTCCTTCAGGTAGCCATCACTCTCTTTTCTCCAGCTCACCCGCACGCTCACTTCATGTTTCTCCTATCCTCGCAAACATGGTCTCTCGACGTCTCCCTTGAGAAGTGTCACGCTCTCCCTATCATTATACATTACATGGTTTTCATTATCTCTCACATCTCTACTGTTCTCTGGTATCACTCGGTACCTAAGCTTTCTTTTTCACCGCCACACACACAGTCTCCACTCGTCTTTCACTTTGTCTTTCTCTCTATGGGATTCTCTCACACACCCTATATGTCTCTACATATGACTCATACCACTAAAATTACTCTCTCTCTCTCTCTTGTAGACACAACATTTGTTGCGGTCTCCTTTTCGTCTCCATCCCAGACTGACACCGATCAGACAACCCCGACTACCGTCTCCTCTCTCTCTCTCTCTCATAGGCACACACACGCAACTCCTGCTTCCACCCCCTTCCCGATTACCGTCTCTCTCTCTCACACACAAAACTCTCGCTTTCGCACCCCGACTCGTATTTCCCTCACAAGCATCTATCGACTAGCTAGCCTCTAGATAGGTTTATACACCCGCACACTCATGCTTCCACCATCGCATACATGTCTCTCTCTCTCCTTGTATCTATGTAGCTTTTTCTTCCCTTCTTGAGACACGCCCTCTCGATCGTGCACACACACACTATCGCCTCATTTTAAGCTGATACCTATCGCACACACACTACTTGTGTCTTTGTCACACATGCACTCCGTCCTCCTCCACTCTCCCTCTCTCTCACACACACATGGGCTTTTTGCAACAACTAGCAAGATGCCATGCGTTGCACGGAACATCAAGATGCATTTGTATGAGTAGTTTATCTTGTGGGGGAAAAGGATGAACGAGGGAAGACCTTATTTGCAAATATGGAGAGGGGTGTGGGTATCTTTTTGCAAAATTGCCATAGTTTCCTTCCTATCCGTCAGATATAGATCGGACGACCTATATTGCAGGATGGCAGGCGCACGATCATCACTGACAATGCTTTTTATAAGAGTAGGGATAAAAAATAGAGTTGGTGATGATGGTGGGCCTGCCATCCTGCAATGTAGGTCGTCCGATTTATATCTGACGGATAGGAAGGAAAATATGACAATTTACCCACACTCTTCACCACATTTGCAGATGAGGCCTTCCCTCGTTCATCCTTTTCTCCCATGAGATTTTGATGTTCCGTGCAATGCACGGGCATCTTGCTAGTAAGAGTAGAAATTAGACATATACCACTTCTCGAATCTTGAAACCAACAACATGCCTCCCTTATCTCATCAAAACCACCAAAGGAATATATTTTGAGTGAAGCATAACATATGTTTAGTGATATACGTATTTCAAAACTAGACTTTTTTTCTATCAAATCGGTGAATATGTATTAATCTACTTTGATCGTGTGGCAACGCATTGGCACATTGCTAGTAGTTATTATAATTTTTTGGACACCAGACAAACGGTGGAGTACATATACAAAGAGAAGAGGCGCACGCACGCAGTCGGCCGGCCTCTCGCTGTCTCTCACACATGAGTGTTATGTAAAGGCGACATTAACAAATAAACCCTAAAACCCTAGGTGCATGATTGCTGCATTCGCGGGTACCGGGTACGTGGTGGAGCACCATTGTAGGAGTTGATGGTCGGGACCACACGTGAACGACTTGGAGCGCGGTGGATTGCCAGTTGCCACAGACCGAGTAGCCACGTTTAAAATATCATTTTTAGCGGGCTTAAGAGTTCCGATTTTAAATGGCACGTTATAAGTAGTAAGTAGTTTTTAGAACGATTGGTATGGAGCGAAAATGGAATTCATAGTACTACGTACCTCCTTGGCGTATGGTTGTATGGGTTTATGTTACGAGATGTTGAACCTGGTAGTTCTAGGGCAAATACTATGGTTTAGATTTAGATGCTGGTTTTCAGTAATCGGAAGGGGAAACCCTTCTTTGATTAAAAAAAACTACTACCTCCATTCTGGTTTACTAGTCCCCATCGTACTTTGGGTCAAAGTTTGTCCACGAATTTTACTTGTAAAATGTGAATGGAAAACGAGATTTTGTTATACCCAAACAAAAAAGGACTGGAGGGAGTGATTGCTCTGACACGGACGCGACCTCTCATAGCGCAGGCATTGAACCGGCGCGCCGGCCAAGAGGGCCGCACTCGCTGCAGGCCCGGCTGAGCACGCCTCCTCGCCGCGTGCAACCAGCTTAAGACTGCCCCGCCTGCCTTCATTGAATCCGCGCGTGTGCCGGCAACACGTCCTTCCGCGAGCCGACATGCATTTTAGAACACAAAAAATGACTAAAATATAATTAATTTACGCATGGTCTTGACTTGTTGTGCTCGCACTGGTAGTAGGAACTAGTAGAGGTTTTTCTTTATTTATAACTCTCCTCACATTTTTTTGGCTTTGAAGTGAATCATGGTTGTGGACATTATGTATGAATGTGCAGATATCTTTGAACATGAGTTTGATGTGGAAGTTGGACTTGGAATGTCGGGCTTGCGCGTGAACTATACCATGTCCAATGCTTCGTCTATTATTGTTTGGAAAGTAATTACTGTTATTACATGACCCAAAAAACATTTTGTGCCACATCAGTAGATGCACAGACATCACAACAGGCATGCTGACTGGATAAACATTTGAACCTAGCTATTATGAAGGAAATTTTGTATTGACAACAGTTTTAGATAGCAGGAGATGCCTAGCCTGCTCTGCCTCTGCTAGCTTATTTCTGGCTTCTTCCATCTCTTCTTTGGCTTGGGTGAAGAGAGCATCTGATTGCTCTTTTCGCTTCTTCAGGAACTTAGCTACATTCTCATGGGCTGCTGCACGCTTTCTTTCAGCCTTTACTAATGCCACGAGGACACGAACAGCTGACGACTCCACCTGGCTTGTGTGTAATCCATCATCATCTGGGAATTTGCACCTTGTGTCTAATCCAGCATCATTAGGGAACTGGCACCTTGTGTGTAATCCAGCCTCATTTTGGAAACATGATCTCGAGGTTGACCATACTTCCCTCCTCGTAGGAACTACATCCTGACATGAAGTTACTTCTTTTTTAGATCAATACTCAGAGAAACCTAGATCCATTTAGTAGAAGCCAGATAAACAGAACTCGGAGAAGTGAATTCAAAAGGAAAAGAAATATAAAAACAGACTACACTGTGAGAACACCCACTTCCCACATCAAGTTAAAAACGAAAGCATTAGGACGATTAAGACTCTTCTTATTACACATCGAAGAACACCATGCTTAAGAGAAACAGAAACTACAACATATACACATCGAAGAACATGAGGCTAAACGAAAGTAATTGAAAGGGTGTTACTTACCAAAGCTCGTTTTACAGGTTTGGTGCAGCTCCTCTTTAACTTGCCATGCTCCTTGAAGATGTCCCGAATATCCCGTGTTTGGTCTTCATTGCTCCTCTGCATGTTCACACTCGTGGTTTCAAAATATCAACATGGCAAGAAAAATACTACTAGTAATACTCGCGCATCTTGTGGGCAACATTAAAGCACTCGTCTGCCATGTTAGAGCATATCCAACAAAATCGCAACGCGCGGCGCTTTAAAAAGCGTTTACAGTGCTGAGATCAAGAAGTAGATACTAGAGAGTAGAGGATAGTTCTCAGCATAGATAGATACAAAAAAGATAATTCAACTACTCCTCGTCGTCCGACTGCTCCTCGGTGATGTCCTCCTCCAACGTCTGACTGTAGGCGTGAAGATACCGATCGTCGTAGGATTCCCAGGGCGACGCTGCTCCTAGCCTCATGTTGAATTGAGCATCCGCTTTTCGCCTACGCTTGTCCTCGCGATAGGCGGCTCGCTCCGCCCTCCTCTTATCCCTCTTCGCCCTCCTTTGCGCGTAGAATTCACGCTCATTGATGATGTCCTGCAGGAAGTGTTGGTGCCCCAGCGCAATGGCTTCCTCGTCCATCTCGGTGATGCCGAGACGGTGCTCCCGCCTCCGGTTGTCGTGGCAATCCTCGTCGGTGCTAAGCCGCGGCAGAGGCGCGAGCTCCTGCGCCCGCTCCCGCGTCGGCATGTTGGGGAAGTTCAATGTTCTATGAGGCCACCGGAGGCGCCATGCCGCCGCGTCATACGCGCGGGCGGCCTCGGTGGCGGTGTCAAAATTGCCGAGGCCGAGGCGCATCCCGCGGAACCGGATCTCAGCGGAGAAGCCGCCGGAGGGGCGCGCGCGGACACCGCGGTATCCCCAAGTTTCCCGGCGACGCGGCGGCATGGTGGCGCGGCGGCGGTGAGGCGAAAAAGAGCGGGGAGAGAGCGGTGGCGAGGCACAGAGCGGTGGCAAGGCACAGAGCGGTGGGAGGGCGTTGGATTTTATAAAGCGCGCCGGACGCCGCGCGCCAAAACTAGCGCACGCCCGACCGCTTTTTCCCGCGCGCGCGATCCTTTCCCGACGTCTCTGCTATCTCTACTCTCTTCTCTACCGTTATATTTATTTAATATTTAATATTTAATATTTATCTCTACTTCCTTTAATGTCTACTTTTTTTCTCTATACTTTTTTTCTTGCAATATAGGCCGTCCAATTTATATCTGACAAATAGGAAGGAAACAAATGGGAATTTTGCAAAAAGATACCCATACCCCTCTCCAGATTTGCAAATAAGGCCTTCCCTCGTTCATCCTTTTCTCCCACAAGATAAACTACTCATACAAATGCATCTTGATGCATGCAACGCATGGGCATCTTGCTAGTTCTAAAAACCTTTCCATCATTTGCCACACTGCTGGTTGCAGATGAAAAACCTACCCAAGCACAGCGTGATACAGGAGCGATGCACAATTACAAGCTGATATTCTGTTGGACAATGGAGGCTATAACCAATTAGTTTTATGGGAACAATAGCACCCAGGAAAATTGAAGGGTAGGTATGAACAAAATTGGAACTGCACATGTACTGCTAAGTGATTCAATACACACATTACCAATCGAGGAGGAGAATGATGGCCGCGGCGGCCTCTGTGAGTCATGGTCGGCAATGGGAGTCAGTTCATTGTCCACGACGGTGGTACTTCTGCGCTTGGCGTCGGCTTCCGGGAAGCAGACCCGAGACCGTGGAAGACGATGCCGGGGAAGAGGCTCCGTCTACGACGATGATGGTGGACCGGCTCCAGTGCGGCATACGAGGTTGTTGATGAGGCAGATGCGCTATGGTGGACGAGTGCGTCAATGTAAAGGGGAGGAGCACGAAGGCTGCGGTGCCGTGGAGAAGTCTATTTTGCCGGGGTGGGGCTGGCTGGGTAGGGTGAACCTAAAGTTACGAAAACAGCCCCCTACCAAGCGTCGTACGTAGGCCTGTTCCGAAGGCTATGATGGTAACTTCCCACTGCTCGAATCAGGGTCGCGGGAGATTTTCCCGCGGACCTCAAAATTTTGTGACACTGGACTCCCCGTGTGGCGTGTTGAGTGATTCGGCTAAGCAACTAGCGAGTAGTAGTAGTAAACTCTGCATATTAGGTTTGACCGAAGTCAAACTTCCTAAAGTTTGACCAAGTTTATATAAAAATATAAACATTTACCATAACAAATATGTATGATGTGGAAGTACATTCAATAATGAATCTAATGGTATTTATTTGTTATTGTATATTTAATATTTTTTGTTATAAGCTTTCTGAGAGTTTACAAAACTTGACTTTGACCAATGCTAATACACAGACTTAAATAAAAACGGAGGGAGTACACATTTGTTTTCTTAGTTTGTAGTGAACTAATCATTTGTTGAAATTGTGAAATAAATATATTAGGCTATTGACTTCGAATGTAATGGTCTATACAATTCAATAGTTACAATCATTGTCGAATCCCAAGATGTATACAAAGTCTATAGTACTTCACAACATGCTCAAACTCACATAATCCCAGTAAAATGAGAATCTAAATGCATTTCATAGTTATTACTTTGTAGGATGCAACAAAAACAACCAAAACTCTACATCAGCCATTATAGAAGCAACATTTTGACATATCCCATTGTGTGAATGAAACGTGCAGAGAGAGCTTTTGAAGTTGGAGCAGATAGGGCGGGAAAGATTGTATGTATGTGGACGAGAGAGTAGGAGACAAACCTAACGAGACACACACACACACATAGAGAGAGAGAGAGAGAGAGAGAGAGAGAGAAAGAGAGAGGAAGAAGTTAGGTCTGTGAGAAAGACGGAGACATGTAATATATGTGATTCTGTATACGTGGAAGGAGAAGAGACAACATGTTTGATGAGAGAGCTGGAAAAACATGGACGAGAGGGGAAGGATTTCATGGGTTGAGGGATTGACAATTTTGTGCGTGGGAGAGAGGGATTGGTAATTTTGTGCAAGAGAGAGAGAGGGTGGGGGGGAGGAGTCTGTCGGCCGTCGTCACATCACCCTGCTTCCAAATGAGCCCGCATTCTCTAGCGCGGTGTGGTCGCCGTCTTCGATCTGCTCGATGCCCTCTTTGAAGATTGAGGTGTTGTGCATGTTGGGGTGCAAAGAAGCACAAGCGAGAGTGGTCGCCGTATAACCTTAGATGGGGATGAATTGTGTGCTCGGGGGAGTGTGTGTGTGTGTTGTGCTGCGTGCGTGTGTGCGTGTGTGTGTGTGTGTGTGCATGCGTGTGTGTGTGTGTGTCTCTCTCTCTCTCTCTCTGTGTGTGTGTGTGTCAGATATTGAGCGAAAACAAACCTAAGGAGAGAAATGGGTATTCATGAACAGATTGCGCGGGCCTTGAGGTGGGCAGGGGACGAGTGAGGGTGTCAAAATGTAAGCATTGATGCATATGTTGCATGCGATCATGCGAGGGACGGAAGAATCAAGAGAGATAGTTGTTGTGTTACGGATGATCCCCTCTCTCTCTCTCCCTCTCTCTCACACACACACACACACACAGAGACAAGTAAACTAGAAGAACGTTCTCTCATGTATACACAATGTATCGGCATCTGTCTATGTCTCACTCATGCATGATCATTTGCACATTCACACCTCTCTATGTCTGTATCACACACACACCGTCTCCACATTGCCCTTCCGCCACAACACACATATGGACACATACACACGTTCTCTCTCAGTCACACACACAAAATAAGTATTAAAAAAACTAGGGCGCACCTAAAACGTCCAAATCCAAATAAACACAAACTGGAGCTAAATTCAAATATATGGAAATATTACAGCGTCAAGAACTTTCCCAGGAAAAAAAAGTTGAGTAATATTCGAGGATTGTTTTCACACACACAAAAAGGTTCGGTGGATGTCCTTCGAGCGCGACACGGTGACGCACCATTCGATCGACCGCGCGGCCGCGGTTCACGCGCTTGCACAGGATTCCGTATAGTGGCTGTGGTACTAACTTCAAAAATAAATAAATAATAAAAGCGCTGCCTAAGTCTAATGTTTACGTGTACTAGTACGATTTTCTTTTAAGTTTGCCAACCTCATATAAAACTAAAGTAAGCTCCCATACGCGCACTCATCAATATGTCACAGCCGCCGTTGCGCATGCCGGCACCCGCCTGCTCCGTCCAATAATTTCTCGCCCATCACCGCCGTGTCGCTGCCATCCCTATGCCATGAAGCCGAAGGCTCGCCCGCTCACGTCGTCTGCAGTCCCTCCTTGCCATGCTGCCGCGCTGCCAAGCACGCGAGCAGCTGGTGGAGCCGCGTCTATGCACGCAACGTACAAAGAGGAGGACGAGCGCGTGCTCCAGCATGCCGACGAGGAGGAACTAGTGTGTCATTGCCGTCTCCGCCCGCGCGGAGGAGGCGCGTATGGTGGCTGTCGCGGCGGAAGCCGGTCGCGCGCGCGTCAAGCCCGCGAACCGGGTGCGGACGCAGAATCTACCTTCGAGACCTTGAATGCCACGTGGATCCTACAATCTGAAGGAGCAATTTGGGTCAGTCGACTCATGTGAGCCATTTGATGCAACATGGATGGCTAAAAGGGCTTCTTCCACCTCTTCTGCCGTCTTCTTCCTTCGCTCCGTCGAACTTCTTTCACAAATCGACTGACCCAAATTATACTACTAGTACGAACGTATTAAGTACAATGGGAACACGAAGGTACGAGCAGTAGTACCAACTGCAAGAAGAACAGTAGTAAGACATAGTACTAGTACTACTCTATGTACTAAACAGTTCAAATAACGAGAAAGAACATAAACATAGTTCTGCTGGGGCCTCAGCACAACACACCCTTGAAAATAAACTAAGCAACTAGTCAGCTTGACACTGCAGTAGAACCAGCATGAGCGACGACACTGCCACCTACTCGGAGTCCGAGTCCACGTCCTTGACTTCGTCCTCGTCCCTCTTCCTCTTCATCTTTGCTGACGCTTCTTTGCTTGAACCGAACACTGGGCTCTGCTTCTTCATCCAACCCATGTAGATATTTAAACAAAGGTAGGCATCCATTGCTGCCTACAGGATGTGATCTTCATCTAATGTCTTTGACTCCCATGCATGATGAAACTCGTGATGAGGTTTCTTCAGTTTAGCGTACGAAGGATCAATCATGGCTGCTACCAGGGTCAGCATTGAAGGTTGAGAGGGAGGACACCAGGCTTGCCTTCTGGAGATCGAAGGGCTAGCCTACAACGAGACCTATCCGACGCAGGACTTCTTTGTCGTTCTTAAAGCCTACAGTAACGAATTTCACTCTTTTGTCCTTGCGGAAGTTCTTAAAATCCTAGCACTCAACATCGGCATGGCATATGTGGTAGACCAAGCAAACGTTATGTACGCAAACCTGGATCACGACGGGTTTCTTCCTCTCTTCGTCCTTTAGATCCTTCTCTTGTCCCAGGACTGTGGTGTACTCAACATCTAGCCCAGTGACCCACTCATCCGTTGAACTGTTGAACATGTGTAGGAAGCGAGCAAGCCATGCTTTCACCGTCGCGGATCCACGTGTGTAGATGACGATGAACTGATCGCCGGTGATGGCTCTAACCTGGTAGTCAGTGGCGACCATGGAGATTTGGGAGGCCATGGATTTTGGAGGAGGGTTAGGAGAAGTTGAACTGTTGTACCCCGCAAAAACTGGGAGCGAACTAATGTGAAAGGACAGGACGACTGGGAGCGAACTGTTGTGAGGTAGAAGACGGGGACGAGTAGGGTGTGCAAACGGCGTGGGGTTGCTGGCTTGCCCGATGGATAAACGGTTGCAAGCCCCCAAAGAGTTCTAGAGAACTATGTGGGACCCACTAGATGTCATGTCTACTAGACCCATATCATAGGCCTGACGGTATAGCTTCTGCCTGTTCGCACGCCATGCCGGCGAGTGGATGTAACTTCACTTAATTCCGTCAACCATCGCGCCTCCCACGACCTTCGCCTCCCTCGCGCGGTCGCGCCCTTTGAGACTTCGACCGGCTAAAAATGAGCAATTTGTTTTGCCTACTCCGCATGCATGATACTCCCTCTGGTCCTTTTTACTCCCATCAACCGTTTGCAAAGTGTTTCACCAAATATATACTTTTTTTAAACACCACCTTATATTAATTAACCAACCACACTAGTACACTCATTCGATACAATATTCACCACACAGGGCGGTACGTTATTTACAAGAATACCATCTAATCTATTGTCAAAGCTATACTTAGCGATTAAGTGTGCCACCTTATTGGCCGAACGACTAATCTTTGACAATTTAAGATTGTTGATCAACTTCGAGATGCTCAACGCTTTCATCTTCAGGTCACGCATAGCAGACCTATCATAGTCCCCCGATGCAAGAGACGCTACCACAAAAGCGCAATCAGTCTCTAAAATTACAGGATTATGAAGAGAAATACCTATGTAGAGATCGGCAATGCAAGCCCTAAGCTCCGCTTACTCCATGCTTTGACAGGCATCAATGAAATCCCATGACCAAATTTATACTAAAAATATCAATATCTGCAATACTGATTATAATGAGTATAAGAACTATGTTTTATAATGAGTGTAAAAATATTGATTTGACATTGTGAATGTTGATACTCCCTCCGTCTAGGTGAGTAAGTCATCTTAGGCTGTGCACCGTGACCAAGGAGGAGGGGAAAACGAGATACATTAATGTTTATTTGCTAATCAAATAGTATTGCATGCAATGAACTAACCACTGCATGTCATCTTTGATAGTCTCAGGTCATTAAAAGCATGCACACCCTCATCTCTTATTGGTTGATATGTCAAGAAACAAGAAACGAGGTAGAAGTTAATGCACCGCGCCTACGTGTTTTGGGATTATTTGGTTTTCGTAAGATGACTTACACACCTAGCTATGAGAGTACCACTACCTCCCTTCTAGTTTAAAGGGCTCAACTCAAAAATTTCACCTACTCTTAGCAAGATAGTAGAGGCGGTGGAATAGTTTTTGAAGTCCGCAAAAGTACTCAACTAATGTTGTCGTTCTTCACAAAAAAATGTGTTTACCAATGCATGCATGAACACTAGTTAGTCTAACCCCCCCCTCTTCTTTAATTCTTTGCCACATCAGCATGTTTGCTATTCCCGTGTACCAACGAAGATACCACCATGATGGCTAGCCTTAATCATCGCATGCAATAATTTAGTGCACCTTGAAATATGAACATGTGTGGGGCGTGTATGTTTTTATTGACTTGAGACTATACCTAGCCTGGCATGCAAGATGACTTATTATGCACCATTCCCCATACCTGCAGGAAGCCCGTTCGTCTCCAAATCTTTTCCTCTCCATGTGTGGAAACAATATGCCTACCAAACTCTCCTTCTCCCTCCAGCGGTCCCACCACTCCACCCCGTGTGAAAAAATCTCCATGCATGACTCTCCTCCCCCCACGCTCGTCTAATACGTTGTGACCAGCAATATTTCCACCCCTTCGCTCCCCCGTAATTTACTCCAACAAATATGCCCATGTAGCTTTTACTTAACTTCAGGTGCATTGGGTCACTGACATACGGGCACAGCAGTGTACTGACCCACATGTCAGTGACGCAACTGGACCTGCAGTTAAGTCAGTGCAGCTCAGTCCATATCTTACGTAGGTGTGCCATTGCTCGCTATAAATACTGCGCCTCCCGCGACATCGCTATATCCTCCCCCTCACGTTCACGTTCATCGCTATCTCCTCCCCCTCCCTCTCACGTCGACCACCATGGCATCTCCCCTCCCGAGCCCTAGGAGCCCCTCGCTGCACCGCGCGGACGGTCACGCGTCGCCTTTCCGTTCCTCGCCGCCACTAGTCGAGGAGGACGTGTCAGTGTTCTGCTCCTCACCGCTATGCGACACGTCGCCGTTCCGTTCCTTGCTGCCACTAGTCGAGGAGGACGAGTCGGTGTTCCGCTCCTCGCCGCGACGCGACGGGTCGCTGTTCCGTTCCTCGCCGCCACTATTCGAGGAGGATGCGTCGGTGTTCTGCTCCTCGCCGCGACGCGTCGAGGTGGACGTGTCGGTGTTCTCAATCTCGCCGGCACGCGCGTCGGAGGACGCGTTGGCTCCCCGCTACGAGGATAACGCCGCGCCGCCCGCCGAGCCCCCCAGCCTTGAGGAGCTTTGGAAAGAAATGGATGTCGCCTTGTGGGAGGCTTTGCCTCCAGCAGAGAGCGCCAAAATAGAGGCGGAGAAGAAGGCCGAGGAAGAGAAGCACACCGCGCAACAAGCTTTCTGGGAGATCTATGTCGCGTTCGAGAGAGTCAAGCAATTGGTTCTTTGGCAGAAGGCTCGTGCGAGGGCCGTGAGGGTGGCGGAGGACGCCCGTGCCGACGCCCTGAGTGCAGTCGGGCCCAAGCACCTCATCTACGCTTGGCGGTACGTGGACCGGGTGCACACTTCCAGCCAGGAGGAGTACATGTTGGCGCCAGACCACCACACCGGTGAGATCGCGCTCGCCCACCGGCAAGCCGCCAATCATCACCTCACGAGTTGCGAGGCTGAGGAAGAGGCGTTGTGTCGGCGCGCTGGGAAATGGCCGCGCACCAAGGCACTCGTGGCGCACCGCAAGCGCTCCTGCGAGCACCGCGGCTTTTAGGAGGAGTATAATTTTTGTTTCGTAA
This sequence comes from Triticum aestivum, assembly GCF_018294505.1. Classification (NCBI taxonomy): domain Eukaryota; kingdom Viridiplantae; phylum Streptophyta; class Magnoliopsida; order Poales; family Poaceae; genus Triticum; species Triticum aestivum. Next base: position 622,628,902 of record NC_057798.1, read on the forward strand.
GGCAATCTCATTTGTTTTGGGACACAAATGATAAATCCCGAATGTTCAGGAATTTTTAGCGTCCTTAATTAAGTATGTAAAAGGGAAAGTTTGGAAAAGTTGTGTATTATTACGCATTTTGCAAGTACGTGCATATAGCAGAAACTTTACTATATACTATCGGACCACACGTCTCTCTCGATATATGCTTGCAGACTGTGCTACTCCCACCGTCTAGGTCAATAAGTCATCTTTGGTTGTGCACAGTGACCAAGAAGGAGGGAAGACTTGTACACCTAGATGGAGGGAGTACTACTATTACTTATGTACGTGCAAATGCACGTTTGAACATTACGATGCGGTTTTTGTAAAAGTGGAAAAACAACACTAGTCAAGCTTGTGAAACGATTCAATGCAAAACAAATGCAAAAATGCTCGTTTGATTGTTTACTTTTAGCTTCCTTCTCTGTGGTTATTTCTCTGTGCACCATGACCAAGGAGGAGGAGAAAACGAGAAACATTAATGTTTATTTGCTAATTAATAGTATTGCATGCAATGAACTAACCACTGCATGTCGTGTTTGATATCTCAAGTCATTAAAAGCATGCACACTCTTTATCTCTTATTGGTTGATTTGTCAAGAAACAAGAAACGAGGTAGAAGTTAATGCACCGTGCCTAAGTGTTTTCGGATTATTTGGTTTTCGTAAGATGACTTACACACCTAGATGCATCGCGCCTAAGTGTTTTGAGTAACATTTTATCAGTTAAATCTTTGGTCAAAATTTAGCACAAATTACAATGGTGAGGAATAAACCAGGACAGAGTAGTAGTTTAGAAGCCCAAATAAATGAGTGAGGCGCCTTATTGTTACTCTCCACTGTGACTAGTCTTGTAGGAAAAGCTGGGGAAGCCGCCAAAAGAACTGGCCCTAGGAGTAGTAGCTAGGGATCGAGCGTGGGAGATGAACCGGAGAAAGTAAATGCAGAGAGATGAAATGCAAAAAATACGGAGGGATGTGATGGTTGCTTGTCCATTTATTTTACCAGGCCATTTATTACTGGGAGTGGTTGGGTTTTTGTCAGGACCCGGATCCTAAGTCACACCGATCTTGCATGTAACACATCATATCACTTTGCGGCCTCACGCACGGTATTCCCACGGGTGCCACCTTACTTGGCCTGGGACCGTTTGCGCCTTTTGGCTCACGTATATGATAGTGCCGCTAGCATCCATATGACAAAGAACCCGGGCTGACATGGCTAGTCGTGAACCCAAAGTGGCACTAACTTACAAGAACAGGCATACATGACCCAGCAACGAACGTGTCGGTCATCAGCGAGTGAATCCAGGCTGTAGCACTGGGCTAGTAGGACTCCGGTGAACCAGGCTATAGCGGGCTAACAGGACTCCGGAATTCATCGCGTGACATTTCCCCGAGGGGACAGACACAGGAACGAAGAAGGACACATGTTGGCCAGCCTAAGTGTTCCGGAGCAGTAGCAAGCTACCATGGCTCAGTGGAAACAGTAGGAGACATTTCCCGGTAAGAGAGGCTACTAAGGATAAACAACTAGATAGTCAGATCCCACACATACCAAGCATTTCAATAACATACACACAATATGCTCGATATGTGCAAATACAACATGGCATCACAACATGACTCTACAACTCAAGTATTTATTCAATAGGCTCCGAGGAGCGAGATATTACAAACATGGGTCTCATGACCCAACATTCAGAGCAAACAAGTCAAGCACAAGCGGAAGCTTAACATGTCTGAGTACAGACATCTACAAAAGAAAAAAAAGGATGAGAAGCCTGACTAACTACCAGATCCTGCCGAGGGCACAAGATCGTAGCTGAGGTAACAAGCTAAACGTCGAAGTCCATGTGGAACTACTAGCGAGACTGAAGTCTCTCTGCAAAAACATAAATTAAGCAACGTGAGTACAAATGTACCCAGCAAGACTTACATCAGAACTAACTACATATGCATCATTATCAACAAAGGGGATGGTGGAGTTTGACTGCAGCAAGCCAGCTTTGACTCGATGGCTATCCTAAACTACGACTGCAAGTAACTCTTTTGAGGTGGCGCACACGAGTCCACATATTCACCATATCAATACACCACTATGGATCCGCTCCCGTCTCCCTACGAGAACGCCATCCATAGCACTCACGCTTATCTTGCGTATTTTAGAGTATCCACTTTCACTTGTCTATGAACTGTACAGGCAACCCAGAAGTCCTTTACCGCGGACACGGCTATTCGAATAGATCATATTAACCCTGCAGGGGTGTACTTCTTCACACACGCTCTCACCACTTACCGCCGTTTACACGACATGTACTTAGCAACCTTCAAGCGGAAGCCCAGCGAGGGTGTCGGCCACGACCTAACTAACCACACAAGTCTCTCGTCCAGGTTTATCGCCTATTCGGGTTCCATCCGCAAGGAGATCCGGCCGGGGTGTCGCTCACGGCCCCAAACGATGTGTGCAGGGTTCCCAAGCCCACCATCCGGGTGCTACTTGGTACACCGGGCCACTGTGCCTAGTCTGTCCCAAGCCCACCTGTATCGGGTGCCACTTGGTAGACTACTAACACTACCTACAAACACCAGAAACTAGTTGCAACTCCTGGACAGAGATCAAGTTGATTAATAAGTCGAGAGAGTCAATTAAGGATCCCAATGTGTGGTAGTAGCTGTTCATGGATCACAAACACAAAACTCAGTTCCTGAGGACGGCTGCAATGAGACAACCCACCATGTACTCCTACATGGCCTCTCACCGCTACCTTTACCAAATCGTGTTCACACACTTAGCTCTCAACAATAGGACATGTTCACACACCTCCGATTCATCCCCGATGAATCAGACCTGACACAACTCTAAGCAATAGCAGGCATGACAACAAGCATGAATGAGTAGGCACATCAGGGCTCAAACAACTCCTACTCATGCTAGTGGGTTTCATCTATTTACTGTGGCAATGACAGGTCATGCAAAGGATAAAGGGGTTCAGCTACCGCAGCAAATAACAGATGAATCGGTGTTGTCCTAATGCAGTAAAAGAGAGCAGGGGTGAGAGAGTGGGATTTTATCGGAATGAACAAGGGGGTTTTGCTTGCCTGGCACTTCTGAAGATAGCATTAAGTCTTCATCAGTGTCAACGATCACAATGTCGGAACATCATCTACCGAGAGGGGACAAATACCGGCAAACAAGGAAGAACACAATCAATGCAATGCAACAGTATGATGCATGATCATGACATGGCAATATGCTGTGATTTGAGCTAATGCAACTAACAACAGGTTAAATGAAGTTGGTTTGAATCCAAGATTCAAATTCAAACTCCATATGTGAAGGTTTAAATGCCATTTATATGATTTGTGCTAAACAGCAGCTATAGTTGTTCTAACATGCATGAAAATAGTACAGATGGATAGATTGGATTTTTCTTATCATTTTTCATATATAAATTATTTCATTTGGAGTTACGGTTGATTTTCTATGAATTTTAGAAGTTTTGGGCATTTTCTGGATTTTCTGATTTATTTTAAATCCAGAAAATCATTTACGGCGTCAGCATTGCGTCATGCTGACCTCAGCTGGTCAACAGACCCGGTCCAGGTCAAACCTGACGCGTGGGTCCTGCATGTTAGTGACTCACGTTGGTTAGTCCCACAGACAGGTGGGGTCAGGTCAACACCCACATCAGCATAGTCAAAATTGACACGTGGGCCCACTGTAATTAGATTAATCTTAATCTTACGTAGTTAGTCGGTTAGTTAGGCAGTGGGGTTCGGCTGTCTGTGTCACTGTCGTTAGTTAACTAGGTGATTAAGCCCTAATTAAGCGGCCACGTCATCATCACCGGATCTACGCCGCCGATGACCGAACCGACGGCGAGAGCTCGCCGGACTCGCGTTAGGGACGGCAGCTCGACGCGCTGCTGGCACCAGGGAGGCCTCTCGCTCGTCTGCATCCAAAGGACCGGACGGGAGGCCGCGGGGTGGCCGGAAACAACGCCGATGGCGAGCTACGGTGGCAGCCGGAGTTCAAACATCGACGGATTCGACGCCACAGCGCGCAGAAGGACCAGCGGTTTGCACCTACGAACTCTATGCATGCTCACGAATCCAACGGGAACACCCACGGGACCAATAGGTCACCGGAGCTTCGTCGACAACGAGGTCGTGCGGCGGCGCACTCTCGGCCTCGACGGAAACAACGGCTATGGCGAGAACTAGGCCACGCAATTAGAGGGAAACAATGCAGGGGCTCACTTTGATCATGATGGGATGCTCAGCGGGCTCGAGGGAGGTCTGGAGGCGACGGAACGACGACCGCGATCGCCGGTGCTGGAGCTTGAAGATGATGTCAATGGCGGCGTTACGGCGCGTCCCCGGTTGCTTGGCTCGTCGAGGAGGCATAGACGACAGAGGCGGAGCTCCTGGGCACGTTAGAGGGGCGAGGTGGTGGCTCTAGGCGCGACAACGGTGAGCGGCAACAGCGGCGGCTCTCGGTGGGGAGAACAGAGGAAGGGGAGAGGTCCAGAGAGAGTGAGAGAGCATCGAGGGGGCCGCGTGGCGCTCGGGGACGACTCCAGGGCGCCAGGGAGGCCAATAGGGAGGCAGGAGGTGGCCACGGGTGGTTGTGCGCGCCGCACGCAGCTGCTTCTCCTCCTGGCAGAGGAGGAAGACGACAGGAGCTGCAGTGGTGGGCTGGGTTACCAGAGAGGGCTGGCCAGGTGGGCTGCCTACTGGGCCGCAGGTAAGGCCAGGTTAGTTCTCTCTCTCTCTCTAGTATTTCTCTTTTTCTTTTGTTCTGTAAGTTTGTGGCATTACTAAAATATCTAGGCACTATCAAAAATCACCAAACTGTGCATGCCCAATGTTTAGAATATATACAACATGGAACATTTCAGTTTAGGAGTATTTGGACATTTAAAATATTTTATAGAATTTAAATGTCCAAATTCAAATACTTATGATTTAATTCAGTGACCAAATATGACATGGAAAAATGTGCAACACCTCTGGTTATGGTTCCAGCATTTTCCAGAAATGATGAACATTTTTGAAAGCCATTTGGGTTCACTGAAAATATTTTTAGGTTGAACCTATTTGAATTCCATTTGGTGCTAGGGTTTGGACATCCCCATTTCAAGTTTCTTTCAAAGTTTAAACATGATGCACACATGAAGTTAGCCTAGTGCAATGCCAGAAGCTAGGGATGTGACAACTCACCCCTACTAAACAAGAATCTCGTCTCGAGATTCAGGCATAGGGTAAGATGAAGGGGAAACGCAACTAACGCAATCTTCACGATCCAGGTTGCACTTCAAATGAACGTTGAATCGATCACCATCTTGTCTCGTCGTCTTGCTCTGAGAACTCCAACTAACATGACAAGAAGAGGAAAGGAAAACTCTAGAAGAATCGATCTTCTCGAAGACCGAACAACTCAGGATCAATTCATGGGATGAGACATTGACACATCTCTCGAGCTGAGACACGAAGCATACATCTGAAGAAATGTAGTGAGAAAGATGTCGAAGGTTCACTAGGTAGACAACAATTCCACACTTAAGAGGGTGGTGAACAGTTGTCAACATAGAGAGGAGTTGAGTTGCCATGATACCATACGAGACACCTTGGGGATGGTGACTCGTAGATTATCCCCTTAGGTGGCAAAAAGAATTACCTTTGATTCAAAGATCATTGAAACTCTTTATACCAGCCTAAGGCAATTCTCGAGCGATCGTTAGTAGGGGTTTGGTAGAATGGCATACCCAGATTAGAATGGATGATGTGGATTACCTTGTTGAAAACAACACAAGGGATGATTTTGCTTGCGCGTGCTCTCAAGAACTTGAGCATTTCCATATTCATCAAGGTTTTACCAATTTCCGAAGCGAGGATCCTGGCAGCACATCATACTACCATGATGAATACCGGTGGAAGATGCAGATCCAAAGGAAGATAACAACCTTCTCAGATTTCACCTTAGCAATGCCAAGGTCGCAAGATTTGGATAATCAACCAAGAGACATTTAGCACTCCGCTTCTAATTTTCTCCTTGATGTGCTAGTGTATCCCATTCATAGATATGGTTTGATATCTAGAACATCAAGTAAAAGGTCGGACTTCGGGAACACAAAAATCCATAAGGAACAACTAGGGAGTAAATCCTACGAAATCCTTATGGGGAGGTGGCCAACTTCCTCAATCAAGATACTGCAGTAATAGGTCTTCCGGCTGGACATGTTGGCCGCGACATCCTCTTTATCGGTTATAGAGGGACCAATATTATAGTTCTTGGAAAAATGCTCCAACCATCATATCTGCTAGAGATTCAGATCTGGTTGGTGTCAGAACAATCTAGACTCATCGAGTCTAGAAAGAAAAATGAAAGTTTGCAACGCAATTTGACGAGATGATGTTGCGAGATTCTCGGGAAATGAACTACAATAGCAAGCTCCAAAACATGAGCTAGTTCTGCTACACACATGTGAACACACTGTCCCAGACAAGCATGGCCACGTAGTAGCCTTATAATAAAACACTACCGAGTTCAGGTGAGGAACCCTCAACAAGGATATCGAAGTCTTTACGCAAGTCCATGGATTAGATCCCAAGCATAGACTTCTCTTCCTTGAACAAGTCAATCAGTGGCTTGGTGTGCTAGGGACACATATAGAATGGAGGTAGCGAGCCTATCAAACCATATCATACTTCGCACATGCATGACTGACTTGAGATGATTCCAGAGGAGGCAAGACAAACTTTCTCGAATTCACGGCGACAACTTTCACCAAGTACACATGAATCAGAGGTAGTCACTTCTTTCATCCAAACATATGCTTCATGAACGAAACACGAAGAAATGCTTACACAAGTTTCCAACACTAGCTTGATGTCCGACAAAATCATGGAGAGGATAAGGATGTTGTCGATGGGCTCAACAACAATTTAACAAAATTTCCATAAAATGGAATTCCACGACTAGGTGAACAAGGTGATAGCATTGGTCAGACCAAAAGATGTAATGGTGTATGCTCGAGGGTTCAACCACGAATAAGACAACATTACGAACATCGTTGGTTCTGATTTGATTTGAGAATAGCCCACACTCAAATCAAAGTTTTGACAAGACAACAGATCCAACAACTGATCACAAGGACCAATCGATGAGAATATCATCTTTCTTCAACACACACACAAGGATATCCCTTTGGAATGAACTGAGTCGAACAAGCTCTTATCTTCCAACTCTCCAAGTTATTGTTTAGCTTAACCAACTAGCTCAGGGGTATCCAACACAGACTCTTGGAGAAGGGGTGGTTTACACGAAACCAACTTGATCACGAGCTCAACATAACAGTCAGGTGACAACCTGGTGATACTTCCGAGAAGATATTCAGAAAATCACGAACCACCGATATGTCACTAGGCTCGAGAACAATCTTGCTTTTCAGGGCAAGACGATATGATCAAATGAGCGAGTATTTGACAAAATCCTAACTCATCAATCGAGGAGTGTACCAGGAATATGGACTAGGTAGCACGATCAACCTTAGGATGGTGATTCAATAACCAACATGATAAGGATGAGGTTATTGTCCAATTAACTACCAGGCAACGGAGTTGCTAGGAGTATAGATTTCACACATCATAGTTCACCTGTCAGCATTCCGGTTGCAACGATACGGAAACCGAGAAATGAAAATGATGGCAAGAAGTATCACTGCACCAAGCATTCATAAGATGATGTGTAATTCCTATGACTTTCTTGACATAAAGAGGGTAATACTTCAGGGTAGAACAGAACAAAAACTGGATTTGTATTTGATCTGCGGAGTATGACTACTTTGACCCAATCCTAGATATGGATGAGGTACTGGAGTTCATTTCTCCTAGTCATTCTGGGATAGAATGGCTTGACGGAACACAAGAATAATAGGCATCAATGAGATTGCACGCATACTCTTGACTATCAATTGGTAGACGAGGGTCCGAAGACAACTAAAGCAGGACAACTCAAAGGAACATACGGTTTTCTAAGTAGTGGATGCATAGGTTAGTATGTCGAAACAAGTTCAACAAGTTTCTTCCGGATAACCCATGCAGAAAAGTAGAACTGGCAGAGTCGCAATATAGAATGGAGAACTCATCGAGGGCACTCCTGTTGTGATCTTTTGATCCAACAAACTTCTACCATAAGTGGTTCATAGTATTTGGAAGAAGGAAATACCACAGACCTTGAGGACTATCGCAAAGGTTGCTAATAACCTAAAGGAACGAGCAAAAACTATCAACATGAAGCAAGTAGGGTGAATCTCGGGTTCAAAACCCAAGAGTAGAATACCTACTACTAAGTGGCATCACGGGATGCTTTCGAGAATGATGGCCAGAATCATCACACTGAGAACACAAAGCATGGCTGGATTACTAGGTGATACTCTAGACATCTAGGGTCATAATAATAGGTCCAACATATATGTTGAGGCAATAGAGTACCTCAACCCACTGGGTAGTGTGGTTAATCTGGCCCAAAGAAACATCAGGAAGGGAAAGGGATTTTGCAAATGCTTCAGACTATTTAGAAACCTGGGATGACTCGGACAGCATAACGACTGTAAATGCTCAAAAGATTGGAGACATGCTACAAAAATGGTGGCATAGCCACTCGAACATCATAACAACAAGGTTCTGAGATCAACTATGAATACACGAGATAGTAGAAACTGAACTGAGGCTTGGATCCAACAATACTATAAGTCTACGGATTAGTAACACGTGATCCTGATAGAAGAAGGAGAGAGCCTAGTTCCTTAACCCCGTAGGAAAAGATAAGATGACTCAGATCAAAAGGGCATAAGGTAAAGGAGTAAAAAGAGCCTTACGTTCCATCCCACAATCAATTCCCTTATATATAACTAAAGAATTTCTAGACTCAACTTTGACCGGTTTGGCTTGGTAATCCTACAGGCAGTCAAGCTCTGATACCAAAGCTGTCAGGACCCCGATCCTAAGTCACACCAATCTAGCATGTAACACATCATATCACTTTGCGGCCTCACGCACGGTATTCCCACGGGTGCCACCTTACCTGGCCCGGGACCGTTTGCGCCTTTTGGCTCACGTATATGATAGTGCCGCTAGCATCCATATGACAAAGAACCCGGGCTGACATGGCTAGTCGTGAACCCAAAGTGGCACTAACTTACAGGGACAGGCATACATGACCCAGCAATGAACGTGTCGGTCATCAGTGAGTGAATCCAGGCTGTAGCACTGGGCTAGCAGGACTCCGGAATTCATCACGTGACATTTCCCCGAGGGGACAGACACAGGAACGAAGAAGGACACATGCCGGCCAGCCTAAGTGTTTTGGAGCAGTAGCAAGCTACCATGGCTCAGTGGAAACACTAGGAGACATTTCCCGGTAAGAGAGGCTACTAAGGATAAACAACTAGATAGTCAGATCCCACACATACCAAGCATTTCAATAACATACACACAATATGCTCGATATGTGCAAATACAACATGGCATCACAACATGACTCTACAACTCAAGTATTTATTCAATAGGCTCCGAGGAGCGAGATATTACAAACATGGGTCTCATGACCCAACATTCAGAGCAAACAAGTCAAGCACAAGCGGAAGCTTAACATGTCTGAGTACAGACATCTACAAAAGAAAAAAAAGGATGAGAAGCCTGACTAACTACCAGATCCTGCCGAGGGCACAAGATCGTAGCTGAGGTAACAAGCTAAACGTCGAAGTCCATGTGGAACTACTAGCGAGACTGAAGTCTCTCTGCAAAAACATAAATTAAGCAACGTGAGTACAAATGTACCCAGCAAGACTTACATCAGAACTAACTACATATGCATCATTATCAACAAAGGGGATGGTAGAGTTTGACTGCAGCAAGCCAGCTTTGACTCGATGGCTATCCTGAACTACGACTGCAAGTAACTCTTTTGAGGTGGCGCACACGAGTCCACATATTCACCATATCAATACACCACTATGGATCCGCTCCTGTCTCCCTACGAGAACGCCATCCATAGCACTCACGCTTATCTTGCGTATTTTAGAGTATTCACTTTCACTTGTCTATGAACTGTACAGGTAACCCAGAAGTCCTTTACCGCGGACACGGCTATTCGAATAGATCATATTAACCCTGCAGGGGTGTACTTCTTCACACACGCTCTCACCACTTACCGCCGTTTACACGACATGTACTCAGCAACCTTCAAGCGGAAGCCCAGCGAGGGTGTCGGCCACGACCTGACTAACCACACAAGTCTCTCGTCCAGGTTTATCGCCTATTCGGGTTCCATCCGCAAGGAGATCCGGCCGGGGTGTCACTCATGGCCCCAAACGATGTGTGCAGGGTTCGCAAGCCCACCATCCGGGTGCTACTTGGTACACCGGGCCACTGTGGCTAGTCTGTCCCAAGCCCACCTGTATCGGGTGCCACTTGGTAGACTACTAACACTACCTACAAACACCAGAAACTAGTTGCAACTCTTGGACAGAGATCAAGTTGATTAATAAGTCGAGAGAGTCAATTAAGGATCCCAATGTGTGGTAGTAGCTGTTCATGGATCACAAACACAAAACTCAGTTCCTGAGGACGGCTGCAATGAGACAACCCACCATGTACTCCTACATGGCCTCTCACCGCTACCTTTACCAAATCGTGTTCACACACTTAGCTCTCAACAATAGGACATGTTCACACACCTCCGATTCATCCCCGATGAATCAGACCTGACACAACTCTAAGCAATAGCAGGCATGACAACAAGCATGAATGAGTAGGCACATCAGGGCTCAAACAACTCCTACTCATGCTAGTGGGTTTCATCTATTTACTGTGGCAATGACAGGTCATGCAAAGGATAAAGGGGTTCAGCTACCGCAGCAAATAACAGATGAATTAGTGTTGTCCTAATGTAGTAAAAGAGAGCAGGGGCGAGAGAGTGGGATTTTATCGGAATGAACAAGGGGGTTTTGCTTGCCTGGCACTTCTGAAGATAGCATTGAGTCTTCATCAGTGTCAACGATCACAACGTCGGAACATCGTCTACCGAGAGGGGACAAATACCGGCAAACAAGGAAGAGCACAATCAATGCAATGCAACAGTATGATGCATGATCATGACATGGCAATATGCTGTGATTTGAGCTAATGCAACTAACAACAGGTTAAATGAAGTTGGTTTGAATCCAAGATTCAAATTCAAACTCCATATGTGAAGGTTTAAATGCCATTTATATGATTGGTGCTAAACAGCAGCTATAGTTGTTCTAACATGCATGAAAATAGTACAGATGGATAGATTGGATTTTTCTGATCATTTTTCATATATAAATTATTTCATTTGGAGTTACGGTTGATTTTCTATGAATTTTAGAAGTTTTGGGCATTTTCTGTATTTTCTGATTTATTTTAAATCCAGAAAATCATTTACGGCGTCAGCATTGCGTCATGCTGACCTCAGCTGGTCAACAGACCCGGTCCAGGTCAAACCTGACGCGTGGGTCCCGCATGTTAGTGACTCACGCTGGTTAGTCCCACAGACAGGTGGGGTCAGGTCAACACCCACATCAGCATAGTCAAAATTGACACGTGGGCCCACTGTAATTAGATTAATCTTAATCTTACGTAGTTAGTCGGTTAGTTAGGCAGTGGGGTCCAGCTATCTGTGTCACTGTGGTTAGTTAACTAGGTGATTAAGCCCTAATTAAGCGGCCACGTTATCATCACCAGATCTACGCCGGCGATGACCGAACCGACGGTGAGAGCTCGCCGGACTCGCGTTAGGGACGGCAGCTCAACGCGCTGCTGGCACCAGGGAGGCCTCTCGCTCGTCCGCATCCAAAGGGCCGGACGGGAGGCTGCGGGGTGGCCGGAAACAACGCCGACGGCGAGCTACGGCGGCGGCCGGAGTTCAAACGTCGACGGATTCGATGCCACAGCATGCGGAAGGACCAGCGGTTTGCACCTACGAACTCTATGCGTGCTCACGAATCCAACGGGAACACCCACGGGACCAATAGGTCACCGGAGCTTTGTCGGTGACGAGGTCGTGCGGCGGCGCACTCTCGGCCTCGACGGAAACAACGGCTATGGCGAGAACTAGGCCACGCAATTAGAGGGAAACGGTGCAGGGGCTCACTTTGATCACGATGGGATGCTCAGCGGGCTCGGGGGAGGTCTGGAGGCGGCGGAGCGACGACCGTGATCGCTGGCGTTGGAGCTTGAAGATGATGTCGATTGCAGTGTTACGGCGCGTCCCCGGTTGCTTGGCTCGTCGAGGAGGCGTAGACGACAGAGGCGGAGCTCCTGGGCACGTTAGAGGGGCGAGGTGGTGGCTCTAGGCGCGACAACGGTGAGCGGCGACAGCGGCGGCTCTCGGTGGGGAGAACAGAGGAAGGGGAGAGGTCCAGAGAGAGTGAGAGAGCGTCGAGGGGGCCGCGTGGCGCTCGGGGATGACTCCAGGGCGCCAGGGAGGCCAACAGGGAGGCAGGAGGTGGGCATGGGTGGCTGTGCGCGCCGCACGTAGCTGCTTCTCCTCCTGGCAGAGGAGGAAGACGACAGGAGCTGCGGTGGTGGGCTGGGTTACCAGAGAGGGCTGGCCAGGTGGGCTGCCTACTGGGCCGCAGGTAAGGCCAAGTTAGTTCTCTCTCTCTCTCTAGTATTTCTCTTTTTCTTTTGTTCTGTAAGTTTGTGGCATTACTAAAATATCTAGGCACTATCAAAAATCACCAAACTGTGCATGCCCAATGTTTAGAATATATACAACATGGAACATTTCAGTTTAGGAGTATTTGGACAGTTAAAATATTTTATAGAATTTAAATGTCCAAATTCAAATACTTATGATTTAATTCAGTGACCAAATATGACATGGAAAAATGTGCAACACCTCTGGGTATGGTTCCAGCATTTTCCAGAAATGATGAACATTTTTGAAAGCCATTTGGATTCACTGAAAATATTTTTAGGTTGAACCTATTTGAATTCCATTTGGTGCTAGGTTTGGACATCCCCATTTCAAGTTTCTTTCAAAGTTTAAACATGATGCACACATGAAGTTAGCCTAGTGCAATGCCAGAAGCTAGGGATGTGACAGTTTTGTGATATGACGGCTTTACTGCCGCGTCACGAGCGGGGTGAGAGGTGAGACTCCCGTGCAACGCCGCCCTCTACACTTGTACTACATCGGTCGTGGTTTATTAGTCCCCCATTGAATTTGATTGAAGATTTAACTGACAAAATGTTAGTGCATGTCAACAAAAACTATATTGTTGGATTTGTATTTGAACATAGTTTTGAATGATATAATTTTAGGTGATCTGCATTAGTATTTATCGTACTATATATAATGTTAGTTCAATTTTTGGTCGTACTAATCTATAGTAGTAAGGTGCCCGTGCGTTGCACCGAAGAGTGAAATGCATTGATCGGGGAGTTGTTTATTTTGACAAAGGATGTGGGGGTCATCTCATGTGTAACGGGTATCGATAGGTTTCTTTGGATATTATCTCATCTCTAGAGCTCACAAACACCCAGGTGAAATAGATAAAAAGGTATCTTTTGCAAACAAAAGCGCTCAACTGTTCAACCTGCATCCAAAACTTGTGAAGAAATAACACTTATTGTGCTTTGCAAGAAATGATCTGTAAGAATTAGTTTTTGAGTATCGATTGTTATACATGTTGGCTACAGATGACATGGCACTTTCTTATTGTCAACAGTTGACTATACTATTAAGTAATATTAACCATGCCCTTATACACCTAGATGGAGGGATTAAATCAGGATGACTTGCAAGGGGGCAGAGGAGATGTAAGAAATGGTTCATCATAAGTCTTTCACAAGTAATGTAGTAAAAATTCATACATGGAAGATTCTAGACTAAACCATAAATGGATACACTTTTATTCACGCGCGATACTCCAATAGAGCAAGATCCTGCATGGAAGTCTCCACATGCTTAGACAGTGGATTACATTGAGCGAAGACTAATGATCAACATTTAACTTGATAATGCGTATTTTTTTTAGAAGAACAGGGAGGTTCCTCCCTGGTTCCATTATCAAATGAAACCCAAAGTGTCTTACATCAGCTCACTGAGAGGAGCAGTTCAAAGGAAGGACTGCGGCGAAAGCCACTCAAGTTTAACGACAAGCTTACAGAATCAAAAGCGGCAAAGACACGGGCCATAAGCGCCCACACACACACTACATGTTTTCTAAGTGCACTTGATAATGCATATGTCCAGGTGAACCTCCTTGGAGTCCCCGTGCACCGAGTTGGCTGGTAAAGGATAGAACGGATGCCATGGGTTTTCCAAGTCCACATTGGCGGGATAGTCCAAGCTCCTCAGATTCCAAGTCTGTCCGATGAGGCCGGTTTCGCCGCCCACGTGACCCGGAGGGGTAGTAACATTGACCTTGCACCCGTACATCTGCCTCGTGTCAGTGTCAGCGTCAGCGGCGACGCCCCTGACGCACGCTACAAAGATGGGGCGGCGGCCTGTGCGGGCCTCACCGGTGCCCACGATCAAGAGGAAGACGCTGCCGTCCTCCTCCAAGACTAGCAGGCGGTGGTGATCCTCCAGCGACTCCGGCATGGTGAACCGGTAGCACGTGTCGTACTTGATGTTCTCCGCCATGGGCCAGCAATGACCGCTGCACGCATCCGTGAGGTGATGCACCATGTCCGCCGGCGAGCCACAAAACAACATCGGGCACTCATAGCAGTGGACGAAGGGCTCCTTGGAGGCATCGACCATGCCGTCCATGAAACGGGAGTGGCTGTAGGGGACGTTGCGCCAGTTGAATATGTGAGCAAGTTACTATGAGATTTAATCCGAATAAGCACAAAATAAATCATGACGGTTATAACAGAGATGAAACTAACCATGTGGACTAGCATAGTAGTAGGATACAGAGTAGAAACATGAATTCTACCACGATTTCGAACAGGAAGGACAGAAACACATACGGTGCAACGGGAGGAGCACCGTTGGCGTTGAGGTTGTCGCCCATGTCGTTGAGGAAGAGGTTGCCGAGGTTGGGAAAGAAGTCGTCGTCGGTGAAGTCGTGGCTGCCTGCAGCGAGAGTGCGCCCCCCAGATTTCAACAGCGCCCGCCGAATGGAGCGCAGGAGGGAGTGGCTATAGGGGACGTTGCGGCCGCCGAATGGAGCGCAGGAGTAGCACAGGAAGCAGTAGATGGTGTCCTTACTAGTACTCCCTAGTCTCTATCTATCTATATCTATATATATCTACTCTTATAGAAAACCGAGTTGGTGATGATGGTTTGCCTGCCATCTTGTAATATAGACCGTCCGATCTATATCTGACGGATATAAAGCCAACTATGACAATTTTACAAAAGATACCCGCACCTCGCTCCACATTTACAGATAAGGCCTTACCTCGTGCTCCTCCTTATGTCTCTATCTCTACAAGTACTTTTTTTTATAACAAATCAAATAGTGCTGCGCCGTCCGCTGCACGCCCGGCTGAACATGCCTCCTCGCCTCCATCATCACCAGCTGAGTCTTTTATAGGAGTAGGAGTAGAGAAAAAACTGAGTTGGTGATGATGGTGTGACGTGCAATGCACGTGCATCTTGCTATTTTTTTGCATATAAGTCCAAACACCATGTAGACACGGTCTTTGAGCACGGTTATAGTCATTCCACGATCAGGCATCGAAGTTTGTAACTATTTTAGATTAGAATATACTACTCCTCTGGTGCTAGTAGTAGAGCAGAGTCCTACTCTACTACTCTACTCTAGCAAGCTAGGGCATAGTACTGTAGTAGGTACTGTAGGGAGTACCAGTACTGTGATCACTCAAGCAAGTTGTTTGGCATCGATATGACCCTACGCTGCTGGTATGTGCCTCGTAAGTCAAGCATCGTGATGTAGTCATCATCACCTGTCCACTTCCCGCAGCACATATTCGCTTCTCCATCTTTGTCCGCACATAATCTCGTCCAAGCTTCCATCCCCGCTAAGGCGCCTCCCCCCTCGTCCGAAACCCAAGCACTAACAATGGCAGAACCGAGCAGCATCCGCCGAAAGAGTGGATGGAATTCGCTCCCCACAGAGGTAATCAAGCTCATTGTTTCGCATGTGGACAATCTCAGTACCATGCCGCTCGCCGCGTGCTCGTCTGGGCTGTATCGTTTACTCAAAGCCCTCAGGTAGGAGATTTTTAAGCCAGCTCTTTGCTTGCTGATGCCGCCTGATCTTCAGAAACGACATGTCACGCAGCATAACAATCATAGGGTGGCGAGCATCAACCCCCTTCACTGCGATCCGATCCCCGCCAGCCTCAGCTACATTAACGGTATGTATTGGGTCGGCATGAACACGTCTTGGATGGTGCTCGTCGACGGTCGCGGCAGCTGGATGCTCGTGGAGGTCTACACCCGGCGATTGATCCACCTTCCTTCGATTAACACTGCACTGCTTTGGCACCGAGGCCCAGAATACTCGGAATCTTACAATAGCCAACATGATACCAAGTTTGATTTGCTCAAGGTTGTAATCTGCCAAGTGCCCACAAGATCTGGGAATTATAAAGATTTCAGGCTAATTGCATTCTTTAACCACGGTCTCGCCTATCTGATAGGTCACTGCGGTAAGTGGATAAATCTACACGTCCATCGCAGGATCATACATCCTCCATGGTTCTCTGATGCCATTGAACACAAGGGCTTAATTTACGCTGTCGACTCCTTCTATGGCTGGATATATTGCTGGCCTACTCTAGTCATCGCTACAAACGGCTGTTACAGCAGTATGTTACTTTCCTATGATATCATGATGGCTTGCTTATATTACTGTCAACATTTACTAAAAAAATATTCATGCTCATAACATGCTGTTCTTAAGATTGACTAAATCAAGAGCCCTTTTTTATTTGACTCCAACTTGATATGATGTTGTAGGCCGCCTGGTCTCCTTACCATTCCTAATCCCAGAACCTTTCAAAGAAAAGCGGCATGTCAGTTGCAGGTGGTTCCTGGCTCGATCAGACGATGATGAAAGATTGATGATCGTTCGCACGTACCGGACGTGTTGTTTCGTGGAATACAATCACAGTCACTGCAAGGTCTTTGAGCAGGATCCCAGCTTCTCTGGGCCTTCAGGAATTTTTGACTGGAGGCTGGTAAGTAGCCTTGGCACACGCTCTCTGTTTGTCGGACTGAATTATCCGATTAACCAGGAGATAACCGACGGCAAGGATCATGATGGCAGCGCGGTTTCATTCATCAGGCAAAATTGTGTGTACACAGCGTACCATGCGTCTCTACATGCACCATACCCTGATATGTGCCGCCACGCTCTGCAGCCCAAAGTAGGAGAGAGGGCCGCAAGTATCAGACTTCGACCTGCTGGCTGGAGTTTCCCCCGTCAGGCACCCATCTGGTTCAAGCCGTCAGCCAATCTCCACAGCTTAATAATTAGTAACGTCTAACTGAGCCAGTTAGTTAGATGCATACACTTGGTGTAGTAGGATTTTTATTTAGTTTGATGCATACACTTGTTCTTTTTTGGTAGCCCTTTTGTAATGATGGCTAATGTTTGGTTTGGAAGAGAGTGCTGCGTCTTCACTCTTCTGGCCTGCTTACTGCTTCTGCTGCACCCCATCCCTGGTTGTTGCTGCTGCTGTTTTCAATGTACAATCAGTAGTATATTTCGTCTGTTGGTTGAATATAAATGTGTTGTTAGAACGACAAACACAATGTTTTGGAAGTCGTTGCACGGTTCGATCCTTTAGTGCCCCGTACCGTACGTAGCTCATACTTTTTTTCGTACGGAACAAATTTTCCACTTGTTGATAACATGCAGCCCACTGATGAAGGCCCAGTAGAGAAGCCCATAATTAACTGGAAGGGACGCTCTCACATGAATCCGGCCTAGGTACATGCTCATGGTCCCCTAAACATAAATAAGTAAATAAATAAATAAAGCTAAATGATCATGCACCAGTTCTTTGGGAAAATAGGTAGCCCAGTATTTCTTTTTGAAGAATACCCAAGCTAGGCCTATTTGTTTTCTCACGGGGCTGCAAATCTTTCAAGACGAGCAAATGGGATATTAGTTTTTTTTTGAATTTTGTTCTTCACTGATATCTTATACGCATTTCATTGGATTTAACATGACATAGTACTAACTTATTTTTAAATTTGTTTCCGTACATCTGGGGCGCACCGGTTGGTAGGCTGACCTGTGGGCCTACTACGTTGACGCGTACGCAGGGCTTGTCAACTTAGTCAACAAACGATTCTAGCAGCAGTAACCGTTGGATTTGAATCGAACGGTCCTGCTGCTTCTTCAAACGCTCCTCTTCTTGCACCAGCCGCCCAAACCAGAGCCGGGGAGACCGCCTGCTCCTGCCTCCAGTGGCGGGCTGTGCTGCCGTTGAGGCCTCATTGCCCCCTACTACTCCCACCGCTAGCCAGGCCCTACGACGACGGAAGCCTCACACCGCAACCGAACTAGTGAACCCTGGTACTCATCTCTGCGTGGGCATCCACTGCCGCGTCTTCCCCGGCTCCGCGTCGTCCCCTTCCTAGGCCTCGCCGTCGTTCACAGCCTTGGTGCTCTCGGTGTGGCGTGGTCAATGTGGTCAACGACATTCCATCGGGAGAGTACTGTACGTGTAGAGGCTGACAGCTGGGTCCACGGACACAACCCAGCTTTTTTGTGATTTGCCAAGTAAGTCGCTTTGTCAGGCCTGTTGGCTGCAAATCTTTCAAGACAAGGAGAGCTTTCATTCGGTTGGCCGAGAAAATGGCCCATCAGTAATGAGAAACGGGCTGTACATTTTTAAAACACATCAAACTGTCAGTTAGTTTCAAATATCTTTTTTTTTCATTTCGAGATTTTAAATTACATTCATTCTTATGCGTGGAGAATTTGTTGGATTTTATATTGATATACATTTATTTTTAAAATCAGTTTGGATGTGAGTCGAAATTTCGGCATAAAAACAGTTCGGACCGCACTGAAATATGCAAAATTTCATATAAGTTTTTAACCGTGGCCACAATATGGGCTGTAATGCTAAAAAAAGAATATGGGCTCCAAAAAAAACCTTAAGAATTAGCAAATGGGCTGTAAATTATTAAAAATAATGGCAGATGGGCTGTATGCTGTTTTCCACAGATTTGAGGCTTTCCTAAAAAAAGGTTGACGCACAAGCAATGACTGTTGGATGGCCATCCAACGGCCGTCGTGCTTCTTCAATCTCTGCTCTTCCTGCTCCAGCCGCTCAAACAAGCGCCGACGGGACTGCCTGCTCCCTCCTCCCCGCGGCCGGCTGTGCTGCCGTGCAGGCCTCACCGCCCCACCATACTCCCATCGCTAGCCTAGCCATCCCTCTACTCACCCACACCTCCTCCCCGGCGACGGCAGACGAACCAGTAAACCCTCGTTCAGTCGTACTCCCCTCCGCATGGGAAACAAATGCGGAGTCTTCCCTTCCTCCGTGTCGTTCCCTTCCTAGGCCTCGCCATTGTCCACCGCCCTGGTGCTCTCGGCGCGGCCTGATCAACGTGGTCAATGACCGACATGCATCAGAAGTGGATTGTACATGGAGAGGCCGACAACTGGGTCCACGGCCGCACGCAAGGAAATGCCTCCTTATTACGTGCAAAATAATGATTCCTCCACCTGACATCGGGGACCCACCGAAAGGGCCTCAGTATTTCGCGAAAAAAAACGTTACCACCGCTGACAGCTCGGACCCACCAGCTATATCTTCGCACGCAAGGAAGTGCCTCCTTATTACGCACAAAAAAATGAATACTCCCCCTGTTAGCTAGGACCGAGTATAGTGGCAGGCTAACTTGTGGGCCTACTAAGTTGACGGGGACGGATGACTTTGTCAACTTAGTCAATATGCACGATTCTAGATCCAGTGACCGCATGATGTCCATCCAACGGCCGTAGTGCTTCTTCAACCTCTGGTCTTCTTGCTCCAGCCGCCCAAACCAGCGCCGGTCGTGCCTCGTGCTCCTGCCTCCCGTGGCCGGCTGCGATGCGGCGGAGGCCTCACCGCCCCCTACTACTCCCACCGCTAGCCAGGCCATCCCTCTACTCACCCACACCCCCTGTTATTCTACGGCAACGACAGCCTCATACCACAGCGAACCAGTGAACCCTCGTACTCCTCTACGCGTGGGCATCCACTACCTCGTCTTCCCCGGCTCCGCATCATCCCCTTCCTAGGCCTCGCCGTCGTCCACCGCCCTGGTGCTCTCGGTGCGGCGTGGTCAACATGGTCAAGGAACGGCTTCCATCAGACGTGGACTGTACGTGGAGAGGCTAACAGCTGGGTCCACGGCCACAGCAAGGAAGTGCCTCCTTATTACGTGCAAACTAATTATTCCTCCACCTGACAGCGGGGACCCACCGGACGGGCCACCATATTTCGTGAAAAAAATGTTTGCCCCCTGACTGCTGGGACCCACCAGCTACACCTTCGCACGCAAGGAAGTGCGTCCGGGCAAAAAAAAAACGATTCGCCCCCCCTGACTGCTGGGACCCACCAGCTACATCTTCGCACGCAAGGAAGTGCCTGACAGTCGGGACCCACTTGGTCGAAGCGTACGTAGCGTTGTCATTCTGGTCGCGAACATGTACGTACATACTAGTTGATGTAGAGGTGCACACGTGTCATAGATGTAGAGGCGCGCACGTGTCGTAGTAGAGGCGCACACGTAGCATGTACACGTACGTACAACGGCAAGGGTGCAAGAAAGGAAATACGGCCACGTACGTACATACGGGTAGGGTCTCGAATGCCTACTCGTGCATACGTACATGGCTGGGTCGGAACAGAGAAACAACATCGTCGTCGTGTTCATGGGGAGCCAACCGGCTGGGTCAGAAAGGAATGCGTGGTCGTGTTCATCGGGAGGGCTTGGATGGAACAGGCAATGGAAATGAGGCCTGGCGTACCGCACAACGGAGGAAACGGCCTTGTGTTCGACCGGCCACGTTTGAAACGGGGTCCTATTGATCGGGAGGGGCCTGGCGTACCGCAAAACGGAGGAAACGGACCTCCTATGGTCGAAACGGGGGTCGTGTTGATCGGGAGGGGTGTGGCGTACCGCAAAATGGACGAAACAGACTTGTGTTGGAGCGCTACGGTCGAAACGGGGGTCCTGTTCATCGGGAGGGGTGTGGCGTACCGCAAAACGGACGAAACAGACTTGTGTTGG